>NC_045153.1:11860799-11995799 GCF_900700415.2 Clupea harengus
AAACCTGACTGCCCAACCTAAGCATCAGGATACAACTAAGCTGCCTTTGTGAGCATTTCACTGGTTCGTTTTTTTAAGTAGGCACCTTTCTTCTTCCTTAAAGGACTATATACCCGTGGAGGGATATTTAGTTTTTTTGTTCTTGTTGACAATTAGCCTTTAAAGCTCTATGAGTTTTTGTCCTAGAGTCATAAAAAGAACACAGAAACCTTTAATCTTCTACATACAGTATATGCCACTTGTGCATGAATGTTTTTAGCTAGATGAAATATACAAAACATCAAGGCCTGTCAGACTCCCTAAAAAAGTCTAACAGGCCTCAGTCCCTAGAGTGTACTCCACATACTGACCTGAACTGGAGTTGTGACCCATAATAGAAAACGTGTCACACAAGGTCCACACAACAGAAGGATCATGATTCACAGATTTGCTGACAAACACTCCAACATACTACAAATGTGCTAACAAGTAATTAGTAATCAACATCGTCAAATAAAACAATAAATATTTGATCTTACTTGTGTTGTAGGTTGTGTTTTCCAGTTGGTCAACATCTGAGAGCGATAGTTAAAGTGTTAAAGTGTTGCAAATGTGATATATAATATATGCAAACACCGGCTCAAAAAAGTAAAAGACATAAAAACTTCACTTACCAGTGACATTAACCCTGATTGGACGTCCAGGAGCGTAGGCAGAACCACTACATCTATATAAACCACTGTCATTCTTTGTTATCTTTTGGATCACCATATAGGATATAGTGAGATTTTCCTCAGTGTTGTTTGGCATCTGTTGCCATATTCTAACATTAGGATTTTCAGACAGTGATGTGCAGTTCTCCACGTCCATCAGTTTGCACCATGTGACAACGGGTGGCTCCTCACAGTATATCACAGGGCAGCTGAGTGTTAGGGTGCTCATCTCTAGAACCTTCCAAACAGTATCCCTCCTGACACGAACATATGGGGAGCATTCATCGTCTAAAGGGGGAATTAATGGTTACAAATGATTATGTTCTAATGCACGAAATTTCACTGTTTTGTCAGCAGACACATATAGGTGTGTGAGAACTTTTCCTTTCTTACTCAAACTAGGCAATGTGGCGTTAGATAGATAATTCACCTTTACTCATTGGTTGTAATCACATGGAGAATGTTCAGTTTTCACAATTGGTATCTACTGTGTTTGATCGTTTATTGAAGTAAAGTGCTTCTGAACACTTAAATCTCACCCTGATTGCAATGACTCCATCATTAGCATTTCACGCTTTAAAGTTTCTTTGAATAAGATTAATGGAATGGAATAATTTATCAATGAAACGGAACAGACATAATAATACTTATTATTAGTTATTAGTTTGTTCACGTTAGCAAATTAACTGAATAATAATCCCTAGAGATGAAGGATGTACAACAGTTGCCTGCTTCAGGCAGGCCACACGCAATCATGGTCAAATTTGAAAACCATACGGTTAAGTTTCCTCATTAGTTGATATAGTTATAAACATATAATATATTTATGAATTTATCATGATAAACCAATCTTAAATAACATCACATACTGTTAAAAGTTTTGTTACATTTACTAAAGAGGTATGTAAAAAGTCAAAATATATGAAATCATTAATCAGCCTACAGGTTTTCATCTATGAAGGAAGAGTGACAACATATACATACAACTATACTTGCTAGCAAACTATACAAACTAATGTAAATCAAGATGAACTAACTTCTAAAGGTAAGCACTGTAAATGTCAAACATACATTTTGTTTAGGGAAAGGTCCTTCAATGCATGTTTTAATGAGAAATGAATTCAGTATTCAAATTCGCCCAAGACGCACCGTATAGTTAAAGTAAAGCAGTGGGGTATGTTCAACTCACCTTCAGCATTGCCATCAGGGCAGATGATGCACCATAGCAAGAGAGCCAACAGGGTCTTCATTGCCGGCTGTTCCTTCATCCTCATGATTAGCTGTTCACTAAATGTCCTTATAATATCACAATTCTACGTCTAGTTTAGCCTTGTTCAAGTGATATTGTTCTCTGTCTCTGTTAGTCAGAGTTAAAGTGGTAAAATAAATGAAATTACATAAAGGCCACCCCTTTCTTTCTCTCCTGTCCCCCCCCCCCCCCCCCCACCACCGCCTTTCCATCACCCTCTTTCGCTCTTACTGTCTCTCACCTCCCTCTCACACATACACACACACACACACACACACACACACACACACACACACACACACAAGCAGTCCTTAGATGTGTCACCTTCATGAGCACATCACACATGCATGGGCTGTAGTTTCCATTTAGTTAATTCAAGGAGGGCTGAATTTGTGTTCCGAAGTTGACAACAGCATTTATTTCTTAAAACAACCACCCACCCCAATCTCCCCACCCAACCACATAAGTACAGGTTCCACACACATACAGGTCCCACACACATCAGTGGTGGACAGTAACGAAGTAGATGTAATTCGTTCCTGTACTTAAGTAACATATAGATGTATCTGTACTTTACTCAAGTCTTTCTATTTGGTGAGACTTTATACTTTGACTCCACTACATTTCAAAGTGAAAATTCGTACTTTTTACTCCATTATATTTAGTAAAACCTCTCGTTCCTTTTTTACCAAAGCGAATCAAATAATGAGAGGTCAAAGCGAGTGCACAATCACACCAATCAGAGCTCAGCGCGCGATTTGCTCTGAAGTCCTTTCGGTTTCGTCAGTTTCGTTCATTCGTTGAGCGCGAGCTAACGTTGAATTCGTTACAACGCCGCTGCAGCATTTCAAGGATGTTTTATGCTCATGCTTACTTAACGCTAAATAAATGATGGAAATGATGGAAGAAACAGCTGACACTTACTTGCCTGAACACCCTTGGCCTTATTTGGGCGAACTTTTTGAATTGGAAGAAAGGAAGAAGGACTAATTTTATTTTAAGTGTCTTCTCTGCCTGCCTAAGCACAATACAATATCCAGTGAAACGGTACTTAATTGCATATTTAATCCAGAGTCTCCAGCCCTTTAGTGTGGTGGAACAGCCATCATTTCAAGATCTCCTGCAAGATCTTCAGCCCAGTGCCTCTCTGATGTCAAGGACCACCTTGCGACGCAAGATAGAGTGTTTTGGTTTTACTTTCGTCTGTGTTTGTACCCAGGGTTGTGTAGGGAATATCACTACTATCACTAGTCTTCAGCACAAACTAGTATAACACCACATTCTCTGATTTTGTGGAACTAGTTCCTGTAATGGCATTTATCATACTTTGAAACATAAATCAGGATTTATGAGTTTAAGGGTAACACCGACATACAGATATGATATAGTAAAGGAGCTTATGTTTTACTCCACATTTTTTATAATTAAATGTGCAACTAAGTTACAAATAAATGTAAAATGAAATAATTGTTCTCTAGTGCTGTTATTTCATAACCACTTGGTCTTACCTAATGGCAATAGATAGCTTTCAATGTTTTGTGCTTATACTCTTTTTAATAGACAAATGTAAGACACTTTTTAAAGAGTGGCATTAGTATTTTAACCTTATATCAGTTGATTGAGCAGGAGCTTTGATGTGAAAATGATAAAAGGCCATTAGAACCATAATTCATCAAGGTACTTTTACTTTTAATACTTAAGTATAAATGAAGGCAAATACTTTTATACTTCTACTTAAGTGGAAATTCAAAGTGCATACTTCCACTTTTACTGGAGTAATATTTTACACAAGGTATCTATACTTTCACTTAAGTACGTAGTTAGTGTACTTTGTCCACCACTGACACACATATAGGTTCCAAACACTCAGTTTGAGCTGTTTAATAAATCAAGCCAAATGTATACAAATACAGTCACCATACTAATAGGATAGCTCTATATAGCTTCCAGAACATAGGCCTGTACACTTAACACAATAAAAATACATTAAAATACATCAGAAAAACCTGTGGTCACAATACAGGGTACTGACATATCACATCATGATAATCAGCAAGGACAAATATAGATATAGCCAGCTGGGAAAAACAAATCAAACCAATCAATCTATCAAGCCTGAAAAAGCACAGAAGAGCACTGTTGTAAAAAGCACTAAAACTAGTGTGGTGGTAAAGAGAGCTGTTCACTAATGTGTGTCTGTGGGCCATGCTGGGGTTGTACCTGTGCTGGGGTTATACCTGTGCTGGGGTCATACCTGTGCTGGGCTTATACCTGTGCTGAGGTTACACCTGTGCTGGGCTTATACCTGTGCCGAGGTTACACCTGTGCTGGGCTTATACCTGTGCTGAGGTTACACCTGTGCTGAGGTTATACCTGTGCTGGGCTTATACCTGTGCCGAGGTTACACCTGTGCTGAGGTTATACCTGCTGAGGTTACACCTGTGCTGAGGTTATACCTGTGCTGGGCTTATACCTGTGCCGAGGTTACACCTGTGCTGAGGTTATACCTGCTGGGGTTATACATGTGCTGGGGGCATTTTAGAGAGCAATGCGATCTGCATTACTGCTTGCCCTGAAAAAAAAACTTCTCAAGGTCAATGTCAATTTTTGGTGTTAGGCCGATGTATATCCAGCATGGCTATCACCCAGCAGTCACCCTTTTCTCTGATTGGCACATTATTCAGTAGGAGCAGGTCTTGATTGAACATTTGGACTGAACGAGGTGTGTCTGTGAAGTAGCTCAGTACAGACACAGTGTCCTGTGATATGATGTCCTGCTGCAGAGGAGCAGAGAAGAGTAGACAGTATAGTTGTTCACATGGTCTAAAAACGTCATAGCAACAATATGAGCTGTGAAATTGAAACTAATATTGAGTGCTAAACCATGGTGTGCAAGTGTGCTGGACAGCTGATTGGTTGTATGATATTAGGCTTTTCACACTGACCAATGCATGTCTTAGTTTTTAACGGAGTTGTGTGTGGTGTAGGAACATTCTGGAAGAGTTTCACCACTGACCTCTCAGTAAGCAGAAGCAGGTGATGATCACTATGAGAATGACGACTGCACAGGCGGCGCAGACATAAACATACAGCAGCCAGTCTTGATTTGAGTCTGGTTTGTTTGTGACGGTTGGGCTTTCTGTCGGGCAGAGAAACACTGGTTGTCGCGAACAATTAACAAATACACAAATTATAAACAATAAACAAATACAGGTGCTCAAGGAAGATTTAAAAGAGAGCCAAGAATCTGTCCATGAAGGCAACTAGAAAGTTCTAGCTGAGCTAGCTTAGCACCAAGGGTCAGTCTAAAATATATTCATAAATCAAACTATTTTTGTCTACAGAGGGTTTTATGATAAAAAATACTTTTAAAGATACGTGTTATTTTGCATTTATGTTATTGCACTGTAATTGTTAACCTATTCATTAATAACAGGACATTTGTTTAATGATTGTTGTTGGGTCGTCGTTGACATCTTGTTAGAGTTCTGTAATACTAGTTGAGAGGAAACTAAATGACAGAAGACCCCAGTGAAGGCTAAGAGCTACTCGTGGTGTGTATGGGTTTGAAAGAGATGTTGTAAATGATAAGGTACAGCACACGAGAAAAGACAAAACCTCATCGAGGTCATTAAGCCAGAGACACTTACACAGGAAATCTCTCTTTCTCTAGGCCCCCTCATTCTCTCATGCTTATATTCCGAGAATGAGAGGTACCTGAAAGATGTGTGGGTCGTGTGTGTGTGTGTGTTGTGTGTGTGTGGGTCGTGTGTGTGTGTGTGTCGTATGCAAGTGTGTGTGTGTGTGTGTGTGTGTGTGTGTGTGTGTGTGTTTGCATGTCGTGTGTGTGTGTGTCTTATGTGTGTGGGTCGTGTGTGTGTGTGTCGTATGTAAGTATGTGTGGGTGTGTGTGTGTGTGCGTGTGCGCGTGTGTGTGTGTGTGTGTGTGTGCATGTGTGTGTGTGTGAGAGAGAGAGAGAGAGCAAGAGAATGAGAGAGAATCTAGTAACTAAAATTAAATCTGTCACAATCTAGTGCTTTTAATAATATGTAAGGGATAATGTATTGTCCACTGGCCAACAGTGGCCTATACTTTATCCCACTTATTATACGATTACTTTTTACAACATTCTGATGAGCCGTACAATAAAAACACTTAGCTTCAATTAACCACAGAGAAGATCCTGTTAGCATAAATGAGCCTAATCAACAATATCAATTAGTATAATTGGATAACTGACCTATTTTGTGATTACATAAAAGGTGGCGCTTACCTGTGGAAGTGTGCAGGGTTTCTGAAGCCACAGGGATGTGAGGACAAAAGTGTAAAGTGTAGAGAGGACAAACAAGGACAAAACACAGATTAAAACCAACTTTCACTGTGAGTGATATTCATATGTATATTCATATTCATTCACTGAGATTCATATTTGAGGTCTAAGGTAATTTAGTCACACATAACTTAAACAATGAAGTTTAAAATCATTAATAATAGTTGCTTGCAGTACAGTACATCAGGTGAAAACTGTAGGGTCATTGGACTTACCTGACACAGACACGTTTATAGTATGACTGACTACTGTTAAAGACCCAGATATTTCGCAACGATAGAGACCATCGTCATGTTTTTCCACCCTGTGAAAATTCAGATAGGAGACTATCTTATTTCCCTCTGTCAAGCTTCTCTCCTGGTGGATGGCCACATCCGGTGTTGAGTTCACTTTTACACAATCGTTATTGATAAGAAGTTTACACCAGGTGACAGTGGGCTCTGAGCTACAGTCCTGCCATGTGATAGTGCAGTTCACAGTCAGGGATTTCATTGGGGCTGTCCTCAGTACAGTGTTCCGTCTGACCCGAACCTCAATAGCACACTCTTCATGTGAAAAACAAGCAGAAGTTAATAAATTAACTATCTAACTAAACAAACAAACCATTTTTTACATCAACAGCAAGGAAACATGAAGCAAGTAGCATCATAAAGGAGTTTTGAACGGCACACACACAGAGGCACAAGAGGTGCCTCTTGATGAGTATAATACTGGGAAAAAAGTGTATGACATCCCAACTAGTAAAAGCAAAACAAGGCATCCTTGCCGACTGTTGTGCAATCTAAGTCCTACACTAGCTTTATGATACACAGCAAGCATACAATGCAAACATATACTAATAGCAGTATACCAAATCCAACTTCTGCATTGTGTGTTCTCAAATCATCGTCATTGTCATTATAAAGCGTTCACATCTCTTCAGAGAGAGGAATTAATATGTAAGAAAAGGAAATGAATCTGACCAGACAGGAAGTGTTCAAAACCAAAAATATTTGGTGTGGGGATATGATCCTGTGCAGGGGTTTACAGGGATCAAAAGATTATTCTTCTCTTTTTTTTGCTACAGTAAAAATTTAAAAAAATAAAAATATAAAATAATAATAATAATAATAATAATAATAAATAATGTCTAATTACAAGGACACGTCACTGGATTGAAGAGGTGAAGAAGTCAACAAAAAGGCTTTGTAACCAGAGAAGGTACTATGCAGCTAAAGCTGCATATGTACACATGTAACAAAAATACCTTAACCTAGCATGAATTGTGTTCTATGTACGATGCCCAGATTTATTTTAAATAAAAATATTATAATAGTGAAAAAAAAGTGTATGGCATCCCAACTAGTAAAAGGAGAACATGGCATCCTTGCCTATTGCTGTGCAATCTAAGTCCTCCACTAGCTTGATTGTTCTCTCCTCTGTCTTGAGTGCTCTCTCCTTTGTACGTCGCTTTGGGTAAATGTAATACACAGCACATATACAATGCAAACATATACTAATAGCAGTATACACAAAATAACAACTTCTGCATAGTGTGTTCTTAAATCCTCTATCTTTCCTGCCATTGTAAAGCATGCAGCATACACAGACTTAAGGGCCGTGTGCAGAGGATGTTGGTCTGACTCACCTTCTGCACATGAGAACCGACACACAGTGAGGAGAAGCCACAGCAGTGCAGGACCAGCAGCGGCGACACGACTGAGGGTCTCCATACTAGAGGGATGGAGGGGAGATAGATAATGGCTGCTGGTTGTCTCTTTTGTACTAACCCTAACCCTACTGCATATATGTAGCCTCTCTCACTCTCTCTAACTCTCTCACACTATCTTCCCTTGTCTCTGTAGATGCAAGAGACCCCCCCCCCCCCAGAAAAAATAGCATAGCCCGCTACTCGCTCTGTGTTGCATTCTCACACCCACTCATAAGTGCCCACAAAGTCCTACACACACACACACACACACACACACACACACACACAAATACAAATACAAGCATGCACACACACGTTCAAATGCATGAAGACAAACCACAAAGAGTACACACTCAAACACAGACACATTTCTGTCGGTGGTATGACCCAGTTTCCACTGCGCCGTCTGGTCACTGCTTCCTCTCTTCGATACATGACTCATGACATGTGCGTTGAGTCCGACCAAGCATTCTCACTTACTATCTCTGCATTTATCTATCTATCTATCTATCTATCTGTCTGTCTGTCTGTCTATCTATCTGACGTAAAATGTATTGTTTTATTGTCATGAGTCGTGGTGATGTCACTAATGTAACTGCATCTCCGCCTCTTGTTTTATTACACACTAAAATGTTAACTGGACACCCAGAGGGGCCTGTTATGATTGCCATCTTGTGGTCTTGTCCAGACCATGCAAGCAGAAAAGCTGGTCCTGGAAGGCCATGTACCAGTGCAACAATCTGAAACTCTTGCTTTTTTGTATCCGCTCTTAAGTACAATGAATAGGTAAGGTATGTGTGTAGAATCACACTGATGGATGACATCTATAGACATGCACACCCGTGACTGCTTAGTGTAGACACGTGCTGTAGTCAAGGCGAAGCACCACGGAAAGTACACTTAACCACCTCTGACGTAAATCTTACGTGCTGACAGATGTGTTTTGGACTGGAGATGTGTCCTGCTGAGGTTTTCACAAGAGCCTTCCTCAAACCATGTGGTCAAACAAGCCTCACATGTTGCACATAGCAGGCAAGCAAAACTAACATGGTTGGAACGGGGCTTGTTCTAGGGTGAAAAGATCAAAGGGCCTGAGTATACAACAGTACAATTCTGCGTGACTAAACATGCAAACACTCATGCAAGTGCACACACACACACACACACAAACACTTGCAAAAGCACCAGACTGACCACTTAAATAAATCCTTTATTTATTGAAATGCAATAGCACAAAACGGCAAAGAGCAAATGACAAAGAGCAATGACTTCAAGTAACTTACAAATATATAGGATTATATAACATTGTCATTATTCATACACCATACTGTGCATTACATGAGGCTGCTTATATTTTTCATTTTTCACTATTTACTGTAGCCAATCTATTTTGAGTTGTGCATGCACTCATGGATACCTCTCATTATAGAGGAAGGTGTGTATGTTCTAACATCACTCAAGTGCACTGGGATTTGGCTAAGAAGCTGCTTGCAATGGATGGAATATCAAAGATAAATAAATAATGCATAAAGCAAGTATATGAATGAAAGTATATGCATGTGAAGTCTAGTATATTACAAGCCAGAGCCAGACTTGAGCCAGACATGATACTTTGGACTTCTTCAGCCAGGTCCAGAGAAAGCTGCATGACAAGATAAGCAGTGTTAGAGATACATGCTAGTGTTAGAGATACATGCTAGTGTTAGAGATACCAGCTAGTGTTGCACTGCACTGAAACCTGCGCCCAGCCTCTGCTCTGGTTCAAAGCCACAGAGCACAGGGTCACTGGCCAGCGGTGGCTAGTGGCCTCACGAGTGATGAAATTAATGTTCTAACCTTATTGAAACTTACTTTGGATGAACTGTTCTATTGATGCATCTTTATGTTCATCTATGTTGTGTGTGTGTGTGTGTGTGTGTGTGTGTGTGTGTGTGTGTGTGTACTTTGCACAATTACTTCTAAGCCTGTAACAATCAATTTGTGATATGGATCCATGCTTGGTTAAGGTCTGGACTTGAGATCTGCACATGCCCTAAAATAGCACAAGGGAAGGTCTCAGTGTGCTGGGTGCAGTACACGCTCACACAGGTGCAGTACATACTCACACAGTGTGTGTGTGTGTGTGTGAGTGTGTGTGTGTATGCATGTGTGTATGAATGTGTGTGTGAATGTGTGTGAGTGAGTGAGAGTGTGTGTCAATGTGTGTGTAAATGTGTGTGAGTGAGTGAGAGTGTGTGTGTATGTGTATGAATGTGTGTATGAATGTGTGTGAGTGTGTGAGTGTGTGTGTGTATGTGTGTGTGTGTGTGTGTGTATGAATGTGTGTATGAATGTGTAAATTAATGTGTGTGTGAATGTGTGTGAGTGAGTGAGAGTGTGTGTCAATGTGTGTGTGAATGTGAGTGAGTGAGTGAGTGAGTGAGTGAGTGAGTGAGTGAGTGAGTGAGTGAGTGAGTGTCTGTGTCTGTGTCTGTGTCTGTGTCTGTGTCTGTGTCTGTGTCTGTGTCTGTGTCTGTGTCTGTGTGTTGTCCAAATGGGATAAACAAACTTACCCACAATGACAAATCAGGGCAGCAGTCAAAGTTCATTGTGGGTGTCGTCGGGGTCAACTGCATTTCGGACAGATAAATAATTGGGAGTTAGATCAAATGTTGCATGCATTGTAAAATGTAGATGTTCGCATGTGCTCTGTTAAGGAAGACGAACTGTAATACAATAACACAAAAAAAACAGTGGATCACTTGTGTTGCAGTACATTTCAGATGGTATGACACACTCGCACACATGAATACTTAGACTCTGAATGGCCAACAGTGATTTATATCTTCCACCCCGCAGAAGATGAAATGAGACAGTCTCGTGTGTAATCCCTCATAGCACAGTATAACATGAAATCGAAGCCTTTAAAATTCCACCTTTACAATATACATCCAATATACATTACACAGTCTGAATAGAAAATCATGGAGTTTTAGACGTCATAAGAAGCACAGAGGCTCACCTATGTGGCGATATATGGAGTACACAGCCGTCCCATATGGGTTTGTGACCTCACAGCTATACTCGCCGTTAAGGTCAGAGTTCAACTCGAGGAAGTGCAGTCTGTCCCCCTCGGGTCTCACACCATCAGGCAAGGCCTGGCCCTGGCTAAGAAAGAGAAACAAAGATAATCATTTACTAGCAGACACCATATGCTGAACATTCCCAAAAATCAGCCGGTAATAATCTTAACTCTCCCTGAATGTGTATTAATCTATCAAGACACAGCTTCATTTTACTCTTTCCTGTTTGCCTCTTTTAGCGTGCTCATAATCCATAATCCCCAAATGCATACACAGATTTAAAGGTATAGTCCTTAATTATAACCCATTACAATATTTGTCAAAGTTAGTGAAATTCTCCTCATGTCACACTAGCTGTCAGTCCACTGTGTTGCAAAAAATTCTGGTGTTGGTGCATGGTCCATGTCAATCGACAACAAGGGGCACTTGAACCCCTTTGTTTAATGACTGTGTTGAGTCGTCGTTGACATCTTGTCAGAGTTCAGTAATACTGGTTGAGAGGAAACTAAATGACAGAAGAGTTACAGCACAAGAGGAAAGACAAAACCTCAACGAGGTCATTAAGCTAGAGACAATCACACAGGAAATCTCCCTTTCTCTAGGCCCCCTCATATGACCTCACTTTCATTGTGCACCTTTGGCGTGCATGCGTGCGTACGTGTGTGTGTGTGTTTGTGTGAGTGTGAGTGTGTGTGTGTGTGTGTGTGTGTGTGTGTGTGTGTGAGTGTGCGTGTGAGTGTGCGTGTGCTGCTGTTTGGCCTCCCTTACTATCTCCACACGAAGCTTGTTGGTGCGGAGTTGGCATCGGCGACACACTGGTATTCCCTGGCCTCTGTCCCGCCTTCGGGAGTTATGATTCTCCCTATCAGTGGGGTGACTGTAACCATTAAAAAACAACCACCACCCAAACACACACACAGAGAAAGAGAGAGAAAGAGAGAGAGAGAGATTTTGCATATTGAAAACATTTACTGTTCTTTTTGTATATTGATTCAAATTGAGAGAGAGAGAGAGAGAGAGAGACAGAAAGAGACATTTTAACGCTTTAAAAGGAGATGCCTAACGAGGGAGCACCGTGAGTATGGTTGCAGGGGCGGAGATCCCATTTCATTGTAGGGGGGGACAATACATGGTCAAATTTCAGAGTGTAATTCCGGGGGGGGACATGAAAAAATTGCTTTCACGAGAGCTAGCATAAACTGCTAAATACCGAATTCTCTTATCACATTCACAAACAGAAATTCGAAGTCATTTTAGAATGATCTAAACAGCATTACATGTTCTAACACGAAATATCTATTCACAGACAAATAATGTCCAAAGTTCAAGAGAACTTGATGCTCAAAATAAGTTATAAAACAGCTCGACAGGGAATCGAACTAGCAACCTTTTGAATACAATACGACTTCTCTACCTCCTGCACTACTGTCACTCCATAGTACAATACTAGCATAGTTCATCCACGGCAGAAAAAGATGACATTAATTTAACTTAAGATAATTTAACAAATCTGGAGAGGCACTGAGATGTAGACCTACGTTTATTAACTAGCATGAACCTGCCCTGACAGGACAGTGTCCTAGACTGTCTGACTAGCTATCTTAACTGTGTTAATTACCGGCATGCGTGTGTTATCGGCAAACGTTCACGTTGTCATGCCAATCCATTAATAAACTTATGTATACTTGTGCATATCGGATTGGAACTTCGTAAATGGAGTTTAGAAAAAAAACTTCTTCTTTACATGTTCTTACTGCGTTCGAGAATGAGGTAGATCTCTTTACATATCGTGTATCATAGCTGCAGCGACAGGGGAGAGAGGAGGAAACAGTCTGACAATCTGACCGTGTGCTACTGGGCTGATTAACTGAAACACGGAGCTGCCTGTAGCCCTGCCCGTTGGAAACAGCATGTGAACCAAACCACTTTGAGGAATAGGCGGAACATGATTTTTCAACACTTAAAAAACACATTTTTTACGTCTATAATTAGCACCGCTTGTGTCGTCGTATTTTTATTTAAAAAAAAAAAATTCAAAAAAATCTGAATTTTTTTTTTTTCAATGATTGTTGGGGGGGACAACTTTATGGTAGGGGGGGACACGTCCCCCCCGTCCCCCCTGGGATCTCCGCCTATGTATGGTTGAGAGCTATGTCCTCAGAATGCCGTAAGAATGAGGCGTTGTAGTCAGAGCCTGAAACTCAGGCTCGAGGCCAGGTCAAATGCGTATCCCCTCTTTTTGCTGTGTGTGCTCAGGTGTCAACCCTAAAACGACTGGGGCGAAAAGATGTCTATATGTGTCCATAATTTACAGAATTGCGTTCGTGCACGCATGCGTATGCATGCATGTGTGGTATTTGAGGGGGATCTCCAAGCTTTAACGCACAGTGTTAATCAATAGCTTATCAGAATACACCCCTTGACCCGTCAATCACATCGTCACGTTACCACTACATAAGCCGGACTCATCTCTGATCAGTGTTGGTCAAAAGAAGTTGGAGCAGAAGAATCAACAGCAGCAGTAGTTTGGTGGACCATTTTCGGACCAGATCATTTGCACGTTCTTTCTTTCCGTGCGTCCATGAGAGAGTGAGTGTTCCGTCATCATTTTGTGTGAATTAGCAAGTCTGTTTAGTATCAATATAACATAGTATCTGTTTACTACATGTAGTGTCGCAGTTATCCAAATCTGTCTGCTACATAACTGTAATGTAGGGTTAAATGTATCCACTATACTATAGCATCACACCTCACTGTGTTCACACCTCCTTCCGTTATCTGCGATGAGAGCGAGTGTGTTTTTTTCTTTTTTTTTCTTGTGCTGAGTAGTCGGGGGTAGTGGAGTCCGGGTACACCACACGCAAACCTCTGCTTACATACACTACATGAAATGGCCAACAATGCCTTAGCGAAATGCGCACCAACAGTTACTAGGTTTCCATCAAAGTATTTTACACCAATTTCCATTCGAAAAAAATGGAAACGCGTGGAATAGGCATCACATTTTGTTGGTTAGATTAACTGCCGAATCGCATAGGGTAAAGTGCTACTAAGGCTGATAACGGGTTTATACGAGGTTTGTTGCGATTTTATTTCATGTATCCATTAAAGTATCCGTAAGTAAGCTCAAGTTCGCAACCTAAAGCTGCTCAGAACTCCGCCTGTGATTAGGGGTAGCTACCTATGTCTGTCCATGTTAATTAGCAGATGATGAAGAAAACGCGGGCAGACTCTAATTTACTAGTCGATATTTATAAGAAGGCAATTCAAATATGCAAATGGTTTGGATGGAAACTCAGCTGTATATCAATAACAGGGCAGTATGGGGCGTGAGAAACGAATATGTCCGGACTATTCTATATAAAGTAAGTAATGTAAAAAACACACTCACCTTCCTCACACAGAACGAAGTTGAGTAACAGATACAAATAAATCATCATGGCATGTCTTCTTTGAACGGACATCTTTTTGGGCTGAGCAGGTTTTTATGGCGATATCGGACGAATCTATGAGTTCAACAAATGAAGACGGGTAGATGTTTGTTCTGGTAGTTCAATTAATTTGATTGACACAAAGTCTGCTTCTGCCATCAATATTGTACGACTGTAAAGTGGCATGGTTAACACCCTTAAGCTATACATTTTTTACAAGTATTAGTATTTAGAAATGTTTTAAGTGTAGGTCGTGCGTTACCGGATTCCCACGGACTTTACTTGCCTTGTTTGAGTAATAATTTGCGCTGCAGCATCAATATACCCCAAGAGGATGTGGAACTTGTGGCTCAGCAATTCAAACACTGTTTTCAATTTCACTGCTTAAACTCGTTCTGTGAGCTGTCGTGTTTGACAAACAGAAAATTAGCAGATTTCTTTATGAATTCCTGAGATGCCTGCAACTGATCCCCAGCTTCTCTTCGGTCATCTGTTAAAACCGGAGCGCTGTAGGAAAATATACTTTGAACATCACGCCTTGGGGTGTGTCAACTGGCACTGACACTGACACGTGGGTTAAGGTTATTAAATCTGACTTGTGACTTTGTTCAAAACTGTAAACTTCACATATTCCCATCAGATCGAGGTCAGGAAGTAGAATCTGCATGTCATTACAGACAGAGTTTACAAGTGTTACTTTTCAACATCCAGAGGTCCTTGTCCTTCACTTTTCAATGTAAGGACAGTAGTTCTATTGACACTTTAAATCAAGCAATGTTAGTAGCCCACAAATAAGTGTTGATACTGACATAAGATACCTGGTGGCTGACTGAGGGAGAATGAGGGCTTAGTTCAAACAAAGGGCATGTCACACATTTCAGTACTTCTTCTTCAGCTAGCTAGCGGTTCGCTGATGTTTCTGTAACTATGACTGTTAAGCTTGTAAGTAGTGGGTAGACATATATTTTTGAGATTACTCAAATGACCCAGGGTTTTTCCCTGGCCTGGGAAGGAACTCTTTGAAATGTAGTTAACATTACAGAGAGTGGGGAGGATCTCCCAATGCTTGAAAGGTGTACATTCTAATAAAGTTTAAAGTCAAATACATTCTTCTATGGGGAGACACCATCTGGATTGCCTGTTGGCCTGATGTCAGTAGACCTGATTGTTTGAAGCAAACATTGCATAATGTGTTTAACAGGGTCAGACACACTTACTCAGGCCAACTTAGCAGCTGATTAACACACCTCAGCATGTACTTGGCCTCAACCGCTTGTCTTATTTTGAATATTTTCACTACCTGTCATGAGACAGTGGAGGACCTCTCGAATGCGTGCTGTGGGCTTGCCACAGTAATGACTCACCAACAGGAAATGCCTGCCTGCCAGGAAAAGCTTCTTCAGACAAACTTATAGTACAGCTGCTACCTGGTCTATGTTAATTTTGAGAGGTGCAAATATAAATAACGATTAGGAGCAAAGGGGAAAGCTACTTCTAAAGCACTTTTATAATAATAATAATAATAATAATAATAATAATAAACATTATTTGTATAGCACCTTTCATGCAAAACAATGCAGCTCAAAGTGCTTAAAGAGCACACTTTAAAGAGGCCTTATTCACCAGATTATTCTGTTCAAAATAGATGGTATTGGGATAACAGACTCACTCACACACACACACTCACTCATACATACGCACAAAAACACACACACCCACTCACACACACACTCACACTCACACTCACTCACACATACACATACCCAGACACACACACACACACACTCACTCATGTGCAGATCTCATCTCCAGACCTTAACCAAGCTTGGATCCGTATCACAAATTGATTGTTACATGGTTAAAAGTAATTGTGCAAAGTTTCATGCTTTTTTCACAAAAGCTTTTCCTTTTGCTACATGTGGGGGCTAGCATTAACAGTGGAGCTAGGAAACGGGAGCTCACCAAACTGTGTTTCTGTTGGTGTGCTTTAACAGGTGTGATAACTATTTTACTTATCTTTCTTAGTATATATGTTACATGTCTCTTCCTCTTTCCTGTTTGATATGCTGGGAATGAGCATTAACAGTGGAGCTAGGAAACGGGAGCTCGCCAAACTGTGTTTCTGTTGGTGTGCTTTAACAGAGAGGAAATAAATATCACGTCTCAGCAACAGTTGTCCACGCGTCACATTCATTACACAACGCAGAAGTTACACCGGTTACATTGGTGCCGTGACCGTCGGTTCATCATATCTACGCTTGCTAGATCACCGGGACTGTTGCTACTGCTACTACTGCTACCGCTGCTATCCCACTGCTGCTGCTGCCGCCGTGGCTAGCTGCTACCGTCTGTCGACTAGCTCTGCTGCGGTATTTATGCTCTGTCTCACGCAACGTGTGTGTTGTAATTAGGGGAGCCTGTTCTGTATTCTGACGTAAACATTCTTATCCTGGGCTGCCTTAGGTTGACACACTGCTTATGTTAGAATGTTATAGAGGCCAATTTTGCTTTATTGGGATTTTGTTACATTTCATTGTCCTGAGAGTTTTCATTGATAAAAATGGTTGAATGTAGCCTATTGATTTTCTTAAAGCATCTTCATTCCGAATAATAAGCCAGTGTTATTTGGTGCTATTATCACAATTTGCCATCATTTAAAAAAAAAAAATTCTGTGTTTGCATAATTACTAGAATTTAACTGTAATGTCGAGTAGGAAAAAAAGATATTGCGCGAAATCACGCACCAATGAAAACTCGCTTGGATAATGATTAAATTAGAAAGTTGAATTTGGCTTCGGTCCAAATTTGATTGCGTCTGGGTCCGGATCCGCACCGTGGTCCGCCTATTGAGTACCCCTGGGTTAGATGGAGAGGCCAGTGATACAAAGATAGGCCAGTCAGGTCTAGGCCCAGTGGCATGTTCAACTCCTATCACCCAAATAGTAAGAAACACACAGGAGCAGGTAGTAAATCCTAATACTGTTGGTTATCTTACCTGCAGACATACAGCGCAGGCACATGACACTAATGATACAATGCAGAACTTTATGCCCAGCAGTCATTCAAGCCCAGCAAATGACAGGCTTGCTCAGAAGGCTGTCTGGATGCCTCAAGACTGAATGTAATTGTCCAAGCAGACGCTAAACCGCCCCCATTCTTCAGAGGTGACCATGTGCACCTCACACGTCTAGGTTTGGTCGTGTTATGAAGCCTGCGTTTAGGTTAATTGAGTCTATGGCTCAGCTTCAGTTAGTTTTGAATGACGATGTTCCTGAGAGATTTGTCATCCATGTTTGACTTTGTGTGTCTCTCGACACAGTTGGTTAACCCAGTTAGTGATGGGTTGTGATATAGTTTCCCTCAGGTACGCATTTAAATGTAATGTTTTTGAATCTTTCCCATCATGGCATTGTAGGTAGGCCTTAGTGTATGGGGTGTATACGGCATCCCTTTTTCCTATGGAGTAAATGAGACTTGATCAATCTATGTTTTCTCTCGGCCTAGCGAAATAGGCATAAATATTGCCTTTAAAAATAGGCATCTATGTTATTATATATCCTCTAGGAAACGGGAGCTCTCCAAACTGTGTTTCTGTTGGTGTGCTTTAACAGAGAGGAAATAAATATCATGTCTCAGCAACAGTTGTCCACGGGTCACATTCATTACACAACGCAGAAGTTACACCGGTTACACAGGTGCCTTTGGTGATCGACCTTTCCTGCCTGATGCCATGATAACTTTAGCCTGGTTGAAATTAACCACATGATTAGGATGCGGATCAGCCGTTAACGAACCGATATTTGCTGTTCTCAATCAGCTCGCTAATCTTAACGGGCTGAAAGGCCAATTGATTAACTTAGCTTCAATCCTACGACGAACGTACCCCAGGTGTGGTAGACGGCAGGTGGGGGCAGAGTTCAGGAGATTCAAGGAAGCACATGACATTATCAAACTAACACATAAAGCACATGGCATTAACAAACAAACACGTGAAGCACATGGCATTAACAAACAAACAAACACGTGAAGCACATGGCATTAACAAACAAACACGTGAAGCACATGGCATTAACAAACAAACACGTGAAGCACATGGCATTAACAAACAAACACGTGAAGCACATGGCATTAACAAACAAACACGTGAAGCACATGGCATTAACAAACAAACACGTGAAGCACATGGCATTAACAAACAAACACGTGAAGCACATGGCATTAACAAACAAACACGTGAAGCACATGGCATTAACAAACAAACAAACACATGAAGCACATGGTGGCCCTGAGTCTCTTTGCTAGTAGCGGGGATACTAACACAGGGGTCAAGAACAAAAACTAAAAGAAGATATTTATGATGCAGTTATGGAAACCTTGATGATGCTCAGGCAAATCTGTGAAGAGTTAATTGGGAAATCCAGGATTGCTCAAGTTCTTGACCTTATGTGTGTGTGAATATAAATAAATAAAGGTTTGAGAGTGGGGAGTGCTATGCTGGCACTCATCCAAGGGCAAAAGATCTTATCACAGATAAACACACTGAGCTATTTGTACAATATATTTACACAAATTAGGTTTTTATGACATTCGACACGTGCCACTCTGACATGTGGAAATTCCTCCATGCTAAAACGAATGTAATCTCAGAATTTGAATTGCTGGGCTGTCATTTGTTCGTCATTTGTTTGTCAACAAAGGGAAGTGAAGAGGGCCACAAAACCGGAAAAACAGGATAAGTATCTATCAAGGAAGGAATGTGGATTTAAAAAAGGGTTGCTACTGTTGAAAGGAAATGTCTGGCTGTTGTTGTTTTGCTTTGACGACTGACAACATACACCAAGACTGAGAAATCACCTTGAGCATTCAGTACATTTTTGAGTGTCATAGATTTACTGCCCTTTTATTATCTCTCTGTTTGATGACACTATATTAGCATGTATCTATTTCCTGATCGCGAAACTCTTTATTCCGTCAGTCAGCGTAACATGCATTGATTGTGTACATTCAGCGTAAAAAGAAAGGTCTCAGCATGGGTACATCTGCCCCTCAGTCTCTCCTTCTGAGACACGCACACATTATCTCTCATTCCCTCTCCATTACAGCTGAGTAAACCTCTGTGCAATATAACTTAAATGTGAAACAATTCCAAATGATATCACCTAATAGTAAATGCATTACTTCTAAGTTAACAGTTGGTCCCATGTAAAAAAATTTTTTTTTAAAACTGTTTGGATTTACTATATTAAAAATACAGGCCCCACAGTAGAACCTTAATGCAACCAAAGTCAGAACACCTTTCATTAGTGAGATTTAAAATCTTTCATTTTTTCAATACTTCGAATGTTTCTTTTTGATGACAGACTCGATCCTCTTCGGCCAAAACCTTTTGCACTCATGCAGCCCCATATCATCACACTCCCGCCTCTGTGCTTCACTGTCAGGACTATGCATTCCCTGTGGCAGTCCTGGCCGGGTTCAGGCCAAACATGCTGTACCCCATCTGAGCTGAACAGCTGTTCTGCATAAAACTGAAAGATTAAACTCTGCTAAATATCTCCCTTGTGTCCCAAAGTGTCCAAAGTGTCAGCTAAATGACTAAATGTAAATGTAAATAATATTTTTTCAAAAAGCCTGATGAATATTTTGAGTAGACCAGATGAGGTCAAGATAAAAAATGTTCTCCTGTGGAGACTATCTCACTGTATCATCACCTGTCTGCCTTCCTGTCTGATCAAGATTATAAATCACAGGGGAGCAGGCACACTTGTGTGTGTGTGTGTGTGTGTTTGTGTGTGTGCGTGTGCTTATGTGTATTACAAAACTAAATCCAAGTCACAGAAGATTTGTATTTTGAAATAAGCTTCAGTTCCTATACTGTGTGTATGCGAGTGAATGAGTGAGTAAATGTAAGCCAGTTTAATAAAGAGGTAGGACAGTTTGTGTTTGTGTGTTGGGGTGTGCATTTGCAGGAATCTTGATGCGTGATTTGATAATCTTAACATAAGCAGCACAGGTAGTGCCTTCACATATCTAGGGCATCGAGACGTAGCGATTGCATTGTATTTGTCAGGTCCGATGGCAAGATGTAGGCAAACCTGCCTACAGCGCCTGAGGGTTAAATCCAGAACAACGGCCTTGTTCTTTCCATGCCCTATCTGTTGAGTGAGCCAAAGAGATACAATACAATACATTTCATAGTAGCTGGGGAGTGTAAAGAAAGAAAGTGGAAGAAAACATTTTTGGAAATCCAGGTCATGCCATGCAAGGTCATAAGTGGATATGGAAGGTGGTGTCCTATGCCGCAACAAACAGTCACCGTCCAAGTGGCCAAATAGGACCTAGGTGATTTGTCTCTGTTTTGTTTTTATGCTATGAATTGGCAACCTCTGTATTCTTAATGAAGTGGTGACGTTTTTTGAGTTTGAAAAAGCAGTCAAGTCAAAGGTAAACGAGTTAAAGGTAAACAAGTCAAAGGTAAACAAGTATGCACATTTCAGTGCAACCAGAGAGACACAGGCAGTGCCAGTGAGGGCCATCACACATGGAAGGTATCGTTTGCTCTTACTCCTTGATCCTCTTCGGCCAAAACCTTTTGCACTCATGCAGCCCCATATCATCACACTCCCACCTCTGTGCTGTCAGGACTATGCATTCCCTGTGGTTAGAGATATTAAACTTTGCTAAATAATATATATTTTTAAAGCCTGATGAATACTGGGAGCACATTCTTTGGTCAGATTGAGACAAGATAAAAAAAATTGGCCTCTGGCAACACTTACCATCTTCGCTGCATGCAATGCTGGTATTGTCTGCTTTACTTGCCTTATCATTTCCATCGGCTCAATTTTAGACACAACAACAACAAGAACTTGTGTCCTGTAGATAAAGCATTCGCCACAGAGCAAAAGTGCCTCAGCCGCCAGTTCAACAAGTTAAAATCTCATAAAGAATGAAAACTTAAACAAAAACTTGCAAACATCAACAAACCAAACAAGAGTAACATCTGGAAAACAGTCTCATGTGTAGGGCAGCACTGGGGTACGTTCGTCGTAGGATTGAAGCTAAGTTAATCAATTGGCCTTTTAGCCCGTTAAGATTAGCGAGCTGATTGAGAACAGCAAATATCGGTTCGTTAACGGCTGATCCGCATCCTAATCATGTGGTTAATTTCAACCAGGCTAAAGTTATCATGGCATTTGCGCGTGCACGTCCTACTTCAAAAGGCAGGAAAGGTCGATCACCAAAACCATGATTTTCTAACGGTATAATGGTTCTAAACTCAAAGAAAAGGGCTCTTTTTTTCTCCGCTGGCGAGTAGGAGATGAACATGAACGCTTATGAAGAATACAAGACCATAATCATGGCAAAATTCAACACCACCACCGCTGTGAGAGCAAGGTGTGTTGGGATGTTTATAGGGTGATATCTATGTATGAATACCTGACAGCAAGTGTCCACTGGTACAGAGGTTTCCTCTACCGGTTTGAAACTGCATGGTTGCTAGTTCAAATCCCCTCACCTCCTTCCTCGATGTAGTTTTACATTTCCTTGGAAGTCGCTTGTCTGTTAAATGACTAAATGTATTAATAACAAATGCAATAAATTGAAGCAGTGAAAATAAATTGTCTGTATTTCTCTCTATTCTTATCATGAGTCCACCTTAATCATTTTCTACAATAATGATATGCTATGGTGTACTAATAACACTCATATAATTATGAGTGCTTTGTTCTCCGCATCACCGACACTACAAAAATGTACCACTCGCAAAAAAGCGCAAGACAGTCAATGTTCGACTGTGGTGTTTGCAATAAATGACTCGAGAAGGTCTTGTAAATTAATGATTCCTTGTCGGCTGAATCGGTAGCGCTCATACAAGAATAATGGATCTTGGCGATCGCAAAGAACTCTCTCCCTCCGCTAATCTAACTCTAATATCAGTCCTTGGTCAATGGGATCCCTCCTTTTTCCGGGGGTGTGGCAAGCAGTGGCGGCTCCTGAAAAAATTCTCAGGGGGGGCAATTTTTTTTATAATGATTAAGGCGACCCATTCAGTAGGTACATTAAGTTAGCTGATTAACTCATACAGCACTACCTTTTTGTCCACTATTGGCAGCACACAACAGTAATATGTCCCCTCTTGCTACATAGCTAGAGTAGCAAGTTACAGGTGGAAAGCTATGGAAGAAAGTTGCATCCAGGAGCCTTCATAAGCAAACATGATGTGGCTCCAAAATGAATTATCCCACTTTTTCATTATCCACGTGTCTCAAATGTTGTATGATGTAACATAGCTTAACAGGACACATGATATGTCCAGTAACATCATAAAGAAGGGGTAACATAAGTCAAAACCAACAATATTTATTGACTGATCTTGAAAGTATTGGCTTACAAAAGCAAAATAAGTCATCACATAAAAAATGATTCAGTGTTAGTGCAAGAAGCGAACTGTGAAACACACTGTAAAACCTATGAAAAGTGACAGTGGTATATGAAATACAGACCGCATTAACCACTTCACGACCGCGATTTTCTTTCGTTCCAATTCTTGGATGTAGGATTTCCCTCCCTTTGTAGAAACCTGTTGAATGGATACATTTGGTCTAGGAAGTCCTAATTGTTTTGTTGTCAATTTATCTTCATTAGTACGCCGACTAAAAAGGAGTTTCTGTCAAAGAGCGAATCGAGTTCTTGCACTGGACAGGGCAGCCATCTTGACAGAATATGCCTCCGTCGAAGCTGTATGACGTTCGTATAGGCTTTTACGTCCACTACTTATGACAAGACCAGGAGGGGCGAGCCCTCCCGGAAGCCATAGAGAATGCATTGAGAGCTCTGTTTTGTGAAAAAAATGGATTTAACATGGGAGTCAATGGGAGAGGTCTGGGGCGATTTTCATTTCGCCCCAAATCGCCCCAGAAGGGGTGGGGCCATTTGAAGCACGACTTTAGGCTGACTGAACGACTGTTACCTGATTCGACAATGACATACAGAGGCAGATCAGATGGTCTAGTGGTAGAATCCGACAGAAAAAAATGTATTACATTTAAATTTACATGTCATTTACGCGACTTACAAGGATATTGCGTTTATACATAAGGAGTTTTTTTTTTTTTTTCCTAGGCAGTGCGTCGCCCCAATCGCCCTTATGGACGAGCCGCCCCTGGTGGCAAGCTTATCCAGCTACACTTAAGTTAGCCTGCCCTGGAGCAGGTTAGTGCTAATTGATATGTAACTATGGTGATTTATCAAAAGTTGCTTCCACGAACCAAAAAGAGGGGTGTTTTTTTATCTTAGCCTGAAAATTAGCTCGCTAAACCGCTTAGCGAGCTACAACGAATACCCCCCTGGTAATCTCCAACCAATCACATGCAGGGGACACCCATCCAATAAGCCTTTTGATGCTCTATGATGCCAAAGCCGTCAACATTAGTTCTGCCCCATGAGCTTTAAATACCAAGCCCAACAGGCAGCCAAAAAAAGGCACTAGTGTCCCACATGTGAATGTGGTGCGTTTGCGAATTTTAAGCTATATTACTTACAGTGTTTTGGCTCTCTCATCTGACACCCTCGCCCAGATGACCCAGCTGGGAGTGATCAAGCCCAGACTTTGCGAGGTCCACGGAACACCCCTCAACCACTCATAGGCGCCTAGACGCCTTCTCTGTGTCATCTGTGATCTTCTTGAAGGATCTCATGCCATGCAGTCCCCTATTTTCCAGCCACTTACATTTGGAACATATGTTGACTGGACTTTGTTTCTTTAAGATGCCCTAGTTTTGGCTGCTTTGAACTAAACCATATAATATAACACATGTTGGACATACGTGGACTGGAAAATGTTTCTTTGGGCTGCTCTAGCTAATATAAATGGCAGTGTTGAATAGGTTTTTTGTACTTGGTTAACTTTACCTAAAACCAATTTACTTCAATTAGTAGATCATTTTATGTTTGACCTGAGTTTTTCTGAGTGATGGTGGATATCACGTGGCACCTGAACAAATACAATTGTCCCCTCTACCGCCACAGTGCTTCTTTCATCTCAAATGTTTTGAATAGGATTTTGGAGCAATCTAAGCATAGTATTAGTGATGACGCCCAAATGTTGACGTGTCACAATTAGCCTCCTGCCATGTTCTTTCCTCATTCCTTTCACTTTCATGTCACACACACACACACACAATACGTAATAGTTCACCCATGCAGAAAATGATTTCCCTTTGTCGAAACAGGACTTCCCTTTCCTACTCCAGCAGTCTAGGAAATATCTCAAGGGAACCAAAAACTGACTGGTGTTAGCTTGAACTAATTGAAAGGTTACTGAATCTGTCTGCAAATTCACCACTATTTTGCTACCTAGGCCTGTAACAAATTAACTAGTGACCTCGTACCTTGATCTTGGACCTATCAGACGAATTGTTGCACTGAAATTATGACATGCTTGACTTCCTGTACACAATATCCTTCCTAGAGACACCCTTTCTCTCACTTTCCCCCAGGAAATACAAACAGGAGACCGCAGTGATGTAATAAGAAGTCTCAGATAATTGTGCCTTGTCTCTTGTGCTTGGTTTCAGACATGTACATGCCACAAAACACAAATTGCATAATGATTTAAAACTGGATCAAATATTAACAGATATCTACCCCTCTCTCTTTCTGTGTCTTACTCACAGGTCTCTCTCTGAGAGAGAGAGAGAGAGAGAGAGAGAGAGAAACACACTCAGACCAGACCATGACAAAACGGAGATATCTCTCAATGCATATGGGCACACTTAACCCCGCCCATAAGTAAGAGAGAGACTGTGATTAAAAGGAGCAGTTTATGCAGCCCTGTGTGGGCTACGGTAACGAAGAGTGCTCTTAAAGTCGGCGACGATTTAATCGCCTCAGAATGATCGGAATCGTAGGAAAGTTATTATTGCTGTATATCTCTTTGGTCCAGACGAGTAAGTTCCTTGTCTTCATATTGTCATTATGAACTGTCATTGGATTTTGAGTGTTACGCTACCGTAGAATTATCAGCCAGGGATAGTCACGCTAACGCGACCCTGTAGACACGCGCAACTGCTGGGGAATAAGACGGGAGTAGCGGTTTCACTGTTTTATAAATCCAACACATGAATCCAACAAATTAGACACTTGAAAGCGCAGCTAATACAGTTTATGAAAACTATAATGCACTTACGTTTTAACAAAACTACTTTCGTGTTAGTTAAACTATGCTACTCTTGCCAGCAACCGGTAACACAAATCCGTGCATCTGAGGCAATTATGTTGACCATAACAATGTTCTTGACTTATTTAATTATCCTTGATTTGCTTTGCTTTGTTTTTTCATGGATGTGCTTTAAAAATCTGCTATCTTCTTCTAAACGGACCGCTTACTAACATGTTATGATAGCGAGGTCACCGATACCGATAGCACTTGGATAGTGTGCCGTAAAGTTATAGGTTAACAAACGGTGTCTAACACGTGTCTGTGTCATCATGTCCATGATTTTATTTTGGTAGTTATGCCTCAGTAACAGTAACTTTGCAAGGTGTTCATTGTGGTGCTCTACAAACTGTCCTGTGTAGCGTGCCTTCAGTGCCACTATTCATGTTCACTACCTGTTCATTTGGAAGCACGTTCTGGGCAATATAACGTTCAATTCAACACTGACACATTAGATAAATAAATGCATTCTTACCCGTCATGAATTTGCAAAGAAAATGTAGGCTAAAGGGCACAGGTCGTCCTATGTCTATGCAGTAGTTCTACCATACGATGTTCTCCGGTCGCTACCACTCGGTTCGTTTTGATATCCCGGTCAACTATTAACCGATGACTTTGCCATAACACGTTATCATTTCCCAATCAACCATCAATCCATGACTTTTCAATATAATCTGATCAACTATAATGTGATGGTCAATCAATTATGCTACTATAAACTTTAAATCAATCGGACAACTTTTAAGAGTACGAGTATATGAGCACAGTATTGACCCGATACTGGTATCGTTGCATCCCTAGTTTCAGTGCAGAGGCGAGTTACTTCTCTCCTTGGATACATGAGAGTGTCGCAGACTTTGAGTATCTGTATTCACATATGGGAACACCATGCACACTCCACACTGACACAGCACTTATTTGAGATGTTCTGTATCAAGTCTTGTTAACCAGTAATGTTCTTGTAGAGTGCACTTTTCAACACTGGTATTTAATTGAAAACTAGGGATGCACCAATCACCACCATGGTACTAGGAGGTGTACAATGCCGTCCTAACAGCTTTTTACCCCCTGATGTGCTTCCATCTAGTTTGTGGCTTGGTCTGTGGTATTGTCTACATGTATCCGGATATTTTCGCAAAACTTTTCTATCAGTATTGGAAAGGATGACATTTTTCTCCCTCCACAGGAGAACGACAAAATGATTGCAAAATGCCCAGACCTCCACACATACATTTTAGCAAGCCCATAAACAAGCCCCGTCATTGTAACCATCTGGTCAACTGCTCATTAATTGCTTAGAAAACACAAATTTAAATTCACGTTTAAATAAATGTAAATATGGCATGTAACATGTACTTAACTATGAGTGGTCGCAGGGACGTGCACATGAGGGGGCTAAGGTTGCCCGGGCAACTGCCCGTCTACCCTTCTCAGTAGTTAGTACTATTTACTTTATGTCATAATTGATTAATTATGCTGTCAATATGCCGAGTAATATTTGATTGATTAATGTCTCTTGTCATTTTGACTGACTCGTATTAGGTTATCTCTATCAAGCAAGTTAATTCCCCATCTTGTAGTACAACTCAGATGTTTTCTCAAACACCAACAGGTTCAAACGTTGTTTCAAAGACATCTTCAGCACAACTGTCTTTACCAGCAGGCCTCAATCGCTGCTGAAATGAGTACTGCAGTGTCAGCGTCGATGAAATGATATGGAGTGTCCATCTGATAATCAGCCTCTTCTCGCTCCCAGAAGAACATGTCCACGGCCCCCATCATTCTTAGAGGGTTCGGTTTGACACCCCTTTGCTTCACAGACATGTTCCAGGACACTCAGCAACCCCAGACAGTAAAAACATTTTTTTTATGTTTGACCTGAGTTTTTCTGAGTGATGGTGGATATCACGTGGCACCTGAACAAATACAATTGTCCCCTCTACCGCCACAGTGCTTCTTTCATCTCAAATGTTTTGAATAGGATTTTGGAGCAATCTAAGCATAGTATTAGTGATGACGCCCAAATGTTGACGTGTCACAATTGGCCTCCTGCCATGTATGCCGTTGTCCAGTCCTGGTCGCTTAAAATAGTCTCACTCTAATCGCATTGCAGCGGTCTTCAAGCAGGCACATTTTGAATAATATCTCAATCTTGTTTAAAACTTGGTCGCCATCCTGTCTTGATACACCGAGGTCTTTCCAGAACTTGGTCTTAGACATCTTCCATTCTTCGGCATTTAATGAGATGTGTTGCATGTCGTTTGTAAAACATGTGCCGGGGGTATCCAACGTGTATAGTTTCACACAACGTTCTTCTTTGACAAAAACGTATCCACCTATACGTCCATCAGTCAAAGGCCATTTATATTCAGACGGCGTTATATTTTTAAGAGACCTCAACAAACTTTGTCTTCTTCCTCTTTTGGGTGCAAAAGTGATTTCAGAGTTCACGCTGTCACCCCTAACTGGTGTGAGACTGGTAATATCACTAGTTGCTGAATCCATTATGGTATTTTTAACAAGGTTTTCAAGCCTTAGTTCGTCGGTCTACAAATGTGCTATGCAGGCTCTTTATACCTATTGGTGGGTCTGATATGAGGAGGGGTTGTGGGTTGTTGGGGGGTAATGGCAGTTGTGGAGACATACACTGACATATATGTCTGGGGGTATAAACCACCCCCTTTTTGACACCTTCTTCCTCAGAGTAAAATCAGTGACGTGCGGTGATGTCAGTAAGAGGGTAGGCACTGAGTTATGAAAGCCAGATTACCTAATTTATTGTTTAGGCTAATAGGCTACATCAAAACAGTACGCACAAGCGCGGCACACACGCACGGTCTATATCAAGAAATTTCCAATCAGGATGACACATCATCGCACACGCACGCACGCACGCACACACAACAGTTAATGTCCAGCATCAGAATGCAACCATCTTTATCCTTAATTATTGCACAGCGGAAATTATGTTTGTCAGTCAGCAACAATGAGAACACACACTGCTCAATTGAATATGAAGGCAAATGGCTTGCACTCGGCATTAATTCAACCACACTTATCAATTCAAAATTAAGCCCAAAATAGTTTCTGACTCACCAATCGGTATATTATTTGTATATAAAATCCATCCGCCGCTGTTTCCTCGTGAAGACGTCGATCACAGTGTTGTAAAACTCCTCTTTACAGGCCTTCAGTTTGCATAGTCTCTGGCTCTCAATTGATAGAATGGCAAGGGCTGAAAGACGCAGTAGTTCATGTAAGGTTGGCGTAGGCCTCCCTCTTGCTAGTAACTCATGTTTTCCATTAAAATCGAGCTTGGAGAAATGTCTCAGTTCTATGATATCGTTAGATACCGCTGCTGTCATTTTGACTTTGAATTTCGCGGGGATTACGCTTAGCTGGTGTAATGACGTCAGCTGCGCAAATGTCCAGCAATATATCGATTTTAATTGGTCCATGTTTGATACGTAACGTAGATGATTACTGGCATAACATATTTACGTGCAAAGGCACAGCAGAGTTGTGCTTTTCGACGTACATGTTAAAGAATACAGGGTCGAAGTGCGCATGCGCAACATGAGTTTTTCGTTGTCGTCCGCAATGAATGGACAGTAAAAGCACTGCTTATTCTACCATTTTTTTTTGGATTTGATTATGCGTAACTGCTACATTTGTCATCGTAACGTCTAAACAATTGGAATAACACACATATTGCATATATAAATCACAAGAATAATCAGTAAAAATACAAATACAAGTTTATTAAATACAATTATTTAATAAACATTTTTACGTTTGAATTTTGGCAGGGTAGGCAGTGCCTACCTTGCCTACCCTGACTGCACGTCACTGAGTAAAATACAGATGCCGCTTTGCTGTTTCTAAAGATAAATTGGTGTCTAAAGGACTGGTTCCCATACAGCTCTCTGCATCAGTTTAACACTAATGTGTTGTGTTTTAACATATGTTTTGAGAAAAGGACACAGACACCTCTGGCCCTGGCCATTCCTCAGTCTGGCAAGCCTTATGTGTGACTGTGGGCCTACCAACTAATGACAGCTTGGTTGATAGAGAGATCCTAATGCGAGTCAGTCAAAATGACAAGAGACATTAATCAATCAAATATTACTCTGCATTTTGACAGCATAATCAATCAATTATGACATAAAGTAAATAGTACCACCTACTCTCCTCGACTCAAGCTGCCCCTCCAAGGGAAACAAATTGAAGTTTTAAAATAGTATAGGCTGCAGAATTTCATGTAGGAGCATTCATTTGAGCATGACATCATTCCGTGGAGAACATTCCAGCCAGGGGTCATCATCATACCAGTGGGCTTGAAAAGAGCGCCCTTCTGCATTTTTGGGGAACTATATATTATTGTTATTACCATTATCATTACTATTATAAGGCCCACTAGATACAGTGGTATGTTATGTATGTTCTGCTCAGGCAAGATCTTTGAAATTATCTCTTAAATAGCCTATACTTTTTTAAGATTGCTATTATTTAGCATATGGCTCTGACAGAATCTCAATGAGCACGCTTAAGTTGAAGAAGGGACCGGAGAGTTGAAGTCAGGTTTCTGTAGTTTATTTCGGCGTGGAGACCCCCTCTCAGCTGGTGCTTAGAGAAAGGCCTACCTGATAGCAGAATGTTTTTGGCATTTATACATTTCAGTCAGGTAGAATACAATAGGGGAGGGGATGACCACACCTATAAGTGAGAGGAAGGGGGAGACAGTGCAGTGGTTCACCTATGGAGGAGGGGAGTGATACCAGGTGAAGAATAAGATCCTTTCTGTCCGCCTATAGATAAAAACTGAGTGTTTTCACGTGAGCTTTCGAATGCTCTCACAATTAATATTTATGGCTATTCGACACACTTATCTAAAAACCAGGCTAGTTCGGATCATCATGTCATACTGTTCTTCTCCCTATAGAGTGTGTTTCAGCCCCAAATACAACAAGGAGTCACAGTCACCTTTATTGTATTCTTTTCCTGAAATGGAAAAGCAGACAGTCTTACCCATTCACACCAGCCGTCCCAGAGTCGTTATTTCTTCAAGAGGTCTCGGCTTCTTGCGAATGACCTGTTTGTTTCCCGATCTGGGGTCGTGGCTGGGATACTAAGGCAAGAAGGCCATGCTTTTCGGGGGTAGCTCAGTCCATAGGAAAGACGCAGACGCGGCTCTTGTATTTCTCTTGTATTTATTGCCAAAGCTCAAAAGACTCTAAGACTAACTAAAGACTAAAAAGACTAACTCGAACACAAACTGCATTCGCCTTTTAAATCCCTCTCACATGCATACACGTTCTAAACCACCTCCCTTTTTCATGACACTTCTTAGCAACATATGTTCATCTCTGACCCATGTGTCACTTCCTCGCAGGCCCAGAGGCCCCTTCCTGCCTCCTCCACTATTACACAATGTACAGCACAGTGAAGTTTGCAAACTCTCTCAAAGTACACATTGTTCTGCTTTACATTCTTGTTGGTTAAGCACATTTCATATTTCACACTTTTTCAGCAAGCATATATGGATATAGGTTTGTGTAAGCATAACTCAAGCAATTTCCACACACAGTTATTTAGCATGTTTGACACCACATATTAGGAGAGCACACAGTGGTTATATCATTGCACGACATGAATCAAGCATCATTCAGCAAAGCACATATAGTATATATGTTCATCACTCATTATTAATTGCATATGGGTTGGTACGGGTTGCAGGTTCACTCTCATGAGCCATATTCATCACAGGGTACAAAGGATTTTAGCAGGGGGAGGGGTTCACATGCCACTTGTTCAGGTCTCAGTGAGACAGACAGAGTACACATCCAAAAATGAGTTGCAGATACAACATAAGGAGCTAATGTCTTACAAAAACAGAATAGCAATATTTCCAGTTCCATCAGCTCTTTATCCCTGTACTGTCTAGCATGGTCCCTTCATCTCATATTTGGTGATCAGCACTTAGGTCTACCTGTCCTATGTGTCTCCTGGTCCACATTTATCTCTGGTCTGGAGGCTTGTGGTTGCTCCTCATCTTAAATGTAATGTAATTATAATATATTGCCATTTGTAGGCTTAAAATATTAGTCTTAAAATACGAGCCTGTTTCACATTAATTCATTAGCCTACACATTGTCATCTTTATCACAATGCAATGTTTCTGTCTCACCTGCTGGTTTGCTTCTTTTTAACCAACTCTGCCAAGATGTGCTCCCCTTTGCTGCCTCCTTTAGCTGCTTGTCTCTCCTGAATCCTTCTCTTTTCCGTAGGCATTCTAGCTTCTACCGCACTCTACACTTAACAACACCCAAAACAGTGATAGGATTTAGGCATTTAACCATTTTGAATGAAATAATTCATGTGATGCATCACTTCCATGATTTGTTCTTCTTGTTAAAACGAAATGTTAGAAACTAACCATCAGCAGACATGTAGCTTAGTTTTCCTACCAAAAGATAAGCATGTGATAACGGGCTGGTTGTCTGTCAGGCAAGCTGGCTGCCTGATTCTTTAGGCTAAACATGTCAAACTGAGCCTGGATTTATGAAGATTTTAATTCATATAACTTGATTATGATTGTTTGTTTGTTATTCATTTTGACAACTAACTTAAAACTCACCTTTTCTTAATAGGTCAAAGCAGTAGCGCATCGATTAAGTCACACAAGACAACCGTGACCCTCTATCGAGGCAAAAATGCAGGCTCTCAGGTTTCGATCGCTTTTAGCACCGCAGCTACAGTAAACAGAGTAGGGGGCTTTCCCAAACTAGCTACTTTACCCTCCCCCTACACTGTAAACCTGAACAAGTTCAGAGTACTTAAAACTTTTGATGTAACCGATTACATAATAAAATTTGAGTACATATATTATTATTTTTAAGTAAACTTAACTTTAAAATGATACATCGGCTAAACTGATTTATTTTGTTATCGTTTTCATAATTTTTAAGTTCTCTGAACTTATATTCAAATATTTGTATACTTAAATATTTTAATCTCTATGTACTAAATTATTTTCACTCAACAACACAAAATAAAATTAAGTTTTAAGCCTTAAAAATCAAGTTCAGTGCACTTAATACTGGTGAAAGAGTTCAACTTAATTATTCTGAGTAAATAATACTTAATAAGCTTACTTTTTTAAAGTTAACTCCGCTTGATTATTTTGAGTAGGTAATACTTAAATAGCTAACTAAGTAGTGAGCACTACTTATTTTCAATTATTGACCACATATACTGATTTTCTGGTTCTGTTTACAAACTGACTTTAAACTGAAAGTTACTCTACAAGAAACATTCAAATCTATGTAAGATTTCTATTAAAAAGAGTGAGATGAGAAAAACTTAAGAGGTATCACATCATTTATATTTCTTGTAAAACAACTGACAAAATAAAAGATTACATCAAAGCTTTAAAGAACAGCGTTACAAAGTTAACAAGTCAACAACAAATCGTTTATTTCAACAAATAATTTTTTAAGGTGAGTAAGGACGGTTTCAGAGGTTTGTTGTCATCCAGACACATAAAGGTTCTGTATGAGAAGGTGTGCGTGAGTTTTTTCGGATATTCTAAATTGAAAGCACACGTCAGGCCAAACAACAACATAAATGCCTCAGAAATCTTCTGCACCCAATTCAAAGATGTTCTCGCAGCTGAAGGGGTCGGACCCGATGTAAGGAGAGCAACAGGAGCATCATCAAAATCTGGCTCCTCTTCCTCCTGCAAAACACCATCAATACAATTACCAGGAGAGTTTCAATGGAAACACTTACAAAAAAACTGGCAAATAATAATACATAGTATCAACTAATATTAAAGTTTCAGTAACAAACTAAATGTGATCACTGTTGTGCAGTTAATCCTAGACATACCTGAAGGTCATAAGCCTCGAGGATCACCCGTAGCACCTCTGCTGTCTTGCCAGTCCGTGATGCCTTCTGCCTGTACACAAAAATATCTCCTTTGGTTGACTCCTCTTCTTATATGTCTACATCAAATCGGTTTGTTGTTTATATGCAACACGAATGCTGTCAGGGCAAAAAGAATATTGTAGGTCTTAATTGAAGTTCTCGACCATTATTGTTAGCTTGCTGCTAACACTTTTATCCATCAGATCCATTAAAACACATAGAAGCTAGCTAGCTGCTAAAAGGTTACATATAACATTAGCATGCTGATATGAATTATATGGTGTTTCTGTAGAACATGAGTTGTTTTCAACATAAACAATTGATTGTTGTTTACTTTGCACATGAACATATTTGAGGGGAAATAACCCACTAACTAGCTATTTAGCTCTTTAGCTTCCTAGCCGCCAGCGCCAACAGTCGTGCAACTGAACTTGCTATTGACAGCCAAAACGTGATTACTCAATAATAATTACAAAGAGGGAAATTCGCCACTTCTTACCGCAATTTCACTTGCTCCTGCAATTTTGTCGTAACAAACAGCTAAAAAACACAGTTTACTTACCAGATAAGGACGCCTAGCAGCGACAGGATTACTAAAATATCTCCTTTGGTGGGGTGACCAGACGTCCTCTTTTACCCAGACATGCGTCCGGCAGTGATTGCAAAATCGTCCGGGTTTTGCCTCGTCGGATATTTGTGTTTCTCTGGGTCCTTCACAAACTAGTTTTTACGCCCTTACAAGTTTAGGAAAGGGTATCTCCCTTACGTTCCACCTTCTAGCACAAGCTCTGACTGTAGCGAGAACTGTCATTGGTCGACCGGCCTCTCAGTGTTGCCAGATGCACGATAATTATCCTCCAAAGACGATCATTTTGAGCATTTAATACGATACTTCACCATTTCCAATCTGGCAACACTGAGCACCGTGCCAATTCTACTAGTTGCATTGTTTACAACAGCACATGACATCTGCATGTGGAAGAGGTGTCAAAATTCCGTCGCGGGGGAGGGGGCGGGGTCATCTCTATGCTATACACTACCAAGCCCCTCCCCGCGACGAAGTGTCCTCTTTTTCACAAACTCAAATATAGTCACCCTACGAAGTTGGTCGACTCCTCTTCTACAGGAGGAACATGCTTATAGAAGTCTAACTGATACTATACAATTATTAAGTCTGCTGTCTCCATCTCTCATCACAAGATCTCTGATTCTGTTCTGAACTAGTCCTGCAACGACGTTGATGACGTCAGACGTCACGTTTGAATGAAACAAAAAAAATATGAGTTATCAGGCAATGTTTACTCAAACAAATACATTCCAATACAATTAAAACGTCTTCACTTGCTCAGAAAACTAATACATTTAAAGTTGGGTCAACTAAATACCAAGTTTTAAGTACTGAATACATAATGTTAATAAGTTAGTAGAACTGTTTGGGTTTACAGTGTACTCACTTCCACTCTCGTTACCTATAGGCTACTTTATGAAATGTTTCGGGTGGCGATTTTTTAAATCTAGGCCTACATGAAATTCTGTAGCCGTTCTACTATTTAAAAACAGTTTTTTTTTCCTCAGAAGGGCAGCTTGAGTCGAGGAGGGCAGACGGGCAGTTGCCCGGGCAACCTTAGCCCCCCCCCCCCCCCCCGTGCATGTCCCTGCACATCATAGTAGCGTTAACCATAGATATATATAAAGACTAGATGTCTCGTCCGCGTTGCCGGCCAACGGAGTCGAACGTCCGCACATGGCGGCCATCTTGCCCCGGTCAGTTCGCTCACCCATAACATCGTGTTGGTATTGGTATGTACTTTTTAAATAACCATAACTTGCTCAATTTTCAACCGATTTTTAAACGGGTTGGTTTGTTATAAACGTCAGAGATGTAGTTATGACACTGCATACTTATGAATAATTATGTTATTTTCTTAAAAATATCCAAAAAGCATCCGAATTATAACCACGTTAATAACGTTTGTAAGAAACCAAACCATTTGTAAATCCGTTGAAAATTGAGCAAGTTATGGTTATTTAAAAAGTACATACCAATACCAACACAATGTTATGGGTGAGCAAACTGACCAGGGCAAGATGGCCGCCATGTGCGGACGTTCGACTCCGTTGGACGAGACATCTAGCCTTTATATATATCTATGGCGTTAACAGTCAAGTTAGTCATGCTACGCATAAATCGTCTTTAAATATATATTTAATTCAATATTTTTAACTCGTTGATCTAAAAAAGTCCAAGAATATAGTGACAAGTAACGTCAAATACATGAACGAGAAGAGCACTCGGAGAGCGCAGACCTCTACAAAGGTCAAATGTCGTTTCTCGCAGCATTAGTGAAAGTGAAACTAAATTCATGGATCCATCCCATGATTCGGACTCGCTCCAAAATTGAATGGGTTGAAATGTATAATGATAATAATGAACTCATTCATATTTATTAACTTACTAGTTACTAACATATTTATTACCTTTTAACGAAGTATTAACTATTCATTATTATTATATATGGAAAGATTACTTTAAGAGGAGCCAGCACTTAAGTCGAGATAAGGTCATCTGCTACGCCATAGAGGTGCACTGTGCGTTTGCACAAACAACTGCACTGTACTGCATACAGAAAAAGTTTCATTGGTTGGACTTGGAGTTCTGGGAGAGGAGCCAGCACAAGTTGCCTTTGTGTAGGGTGCTTTACAGAGTGTAGAGCCTGAAACAAGCACTAAGGCAACTGGGACAAGGAAAAACTCCCCTTTAACAGGAAGAAACTTTTAGCAGAACCTGAGCTCAAAGGGTGGACCCATCTGCTTGGTGCCAGCTGGGTAGAGGTATATAGAGATAAAAAGGGGGGGGGGGGCAGAAGGGAAGGAAGGACCAAAGAAGAAGAGAGAATCCGGAGCAAGCAGATGGATTCATACACGCATCAGAGGATAAAACATATTAGCACACATGTGGCATATGTACATGATACATACCATGATACATACCATGATTCCATGACACATAGAGGAAAGTACATATATGAAATATACTAAATGAACAGTGGATAAAAATGGAGAGAGCCAGCAAGTATTGGTTGTAGAACAGCTGAGTGGGTATACAGTGTCCTCTCAAGGTTACTATTATAAGGATAAGCAGAGCAATGAAGCAGAAAACCATGTCAATGATGGCATTTGTTTATATTATGGGTAGTTTGGTGGGGACAGGCAGCTGTAAGCAGAGAGTTTCTGCAGGTGGAAAAATGATCCCACAATGGAGATCTAGTCCAGTCTAGAGTAGGAGGGGAAGAAACGAGACAAAGTGAGTGCGCTGAGCTTCTTATGTGCGTATGTAAATTAAGGTTATGGTGATGAGTAACAATGTTGTCGCAGTCATCAGCATTTGCAGGTAAAGTTCCTACTATATGCTGTAGAAAAAAAGCATGTTTGTCTTTGATGCAGCATCCTTTTGTCCTTTTTGCAGCATCAAAGACAATCAGTCTTTATTCCAGTAAAGTGCAGTAACGAAGCACGTGGAACATACTCCGCGGTGCAGATCTGAACAACAAGCATGTCCATCGCTAGCCATATATACTGTTTAAAACACCTCCTAGGCTTCTAATGCAATCAGGTCTGGCAACCTTTCGTTGTTCTATATGATAATCATGTTTCTCACTCGCCTACCCCAATTCCAGTCAGTTTTCCACACCAGCCAGTATTGAACTTTGTCGCCCACACAATACGTTACAGCAGACAATGATCAGTGGCATTCTCTGTGGTATGGAAAAATTCCATTGGATTACATTTTATCTATGGGTTTGGCTCTTGTAGAAGATGTTACAGACAGATCACAGGCTGAATAGAATGTCCGTAAGTAAATAGCGAGACAAACACTACATTACATAAACAACACACTACATTACATAAGCAACACACCACATTACATAAATAACACGCTAGATTACATAAACAAAAGGCAACCATAATAGCAAAATGTCACTTCTGTGTTTTCGTTATAATTGAGCCACTTCTTTCACAGGCACAGTAGTGGGCACAGTAAAAAGTCATTTCTGACTCGTATCCATTAGTTAGTTAGCCATGAGGCGCATAAGGCTGCAACTTTCTTTTTCCATTCTGCTCGGTCCTTCGCCAGACCTCGGACCTCATTCCAGCTTCTCCATCCTTCCTTCCTCGTTTCCATATCCAGACATAATTTGTATCGTTCACTTCTATAAAATAGGGTGATATATGAATTGAATGAAACCCAAAGAGGACTGTATTGTTGGTGTACTTGAAATAGGTGACAATCGCCACAGGTCTGTCCGGTTAGAACAAGAACGGATGTCAAGTCCCAATGATGATGAAAACACTGATGTTTATTGAAAACACACACTCAAGCCTTGAATTGATTGATAATGGACTGTGAATATGATTATCCGTGTAAAGGACTCATATCCACACTTGAATCCGTGGTTTCTATGGAAATAATATATAACAAATATATACAAATATTAACAAGTATATAAACAACAAGAATGAATATAGTATAGCCTACATGATGAATATTACGGCTATAAATGCGGATATGTCCCTTTAATACCGTGCCGCGTAACGGCGAACATTCCATATCTCCGTAACAAAAGTAACTGGTTGAACTGGCCTCGGGGTGAAATGTGGATGCTACAGATGATAATGATGACTGTAAATAACAGATACTATTTACAATGAACTGAACGGACTTCAGAGCTAAATGATACATATAACAACACTTACATTCTTGAACGACGCACGGCAAATGATCGCGAATGTCTTTGAATGAATTGAATTGTCCGATGTGCTCCTTGAAGAGGACTTCTCCAACTCCGCTTGACTTGACCCACAACTTGGCCAGAGGAGGGTCGGCCTTATATAGTGGAGAGATGACGGGGGGCCTTGAAACCGTTTAGAAACTGTTGAAGTGGCCAAATGGTCAGTGAAATTCCACTGTGCACGAGCCCCACGGAACTCTGGGATCAACTGATAGGCTGACCTTTCATGGACCCCAGGTCCCGTGAGTGGCCGGCACAGTAGGGGTGCACAGCTGGATGCAGCTGGTGAAGCAGCCTTTTTAACAGCCGCCCTCAACTTTGCGTAGCAAAGGTGTTTTCCTGCAATGAGCCAGTTGCATCCTGCAGGAATGATGGGAGACGGATTGCAGCGGGCCGCGTGTAGGTCCGGTCCTCGACCTGGATCTGCGCCGTCCGTCTGCTGATGAGGAAACAGCCACACCTGTGGAAACAGAATGCAATGCGGGCTTGGAAAGCCGCAAGCTGGATGGGTGAAGGTCAGCCATACTGGGGATGACTGGGTTGCTGTGCCGTCTTCGGCACTCAGCACAGCCGTGCTGGTGCTTCCTGATGGCCTGTCTCCCCCTCAAGATCCAGAACCGTCGCCGTAGCTCAGCAAACACCCTGTCCGGGCCTGGATGCTTGAGCCGGCTGTCACCATCCTGGATGATGAGCTTGGTGATGGGGTGATGAGGATCCAGCACTATGGGGTGCAAGGTGTCTTCCTCCAGGGACTCGCACCTGCGGAGCCGCCCCCCCAGACGGATCAGTTGGACCCCTGAGTCGAACTCAGGAGCCAAGGTGAGCAGTCTGCTGGATGCAGAGACAGGTTTCCCTGTGGAAAGAAGAATGAATTCCTCCGGGAAGCAGTCTCTCTGAACTGTACGGAGGAGAGCAAGCTCAGCTTGCCTGACGTCCTCTGCTGCGGGGTCTGTGGGCGTGGCCGCCCCATGACATGCTCTGATAGAGGCCTCCAGCAGCTCTTGGTAGCTGCTGAAACCTGCAGGATCGGGAAGTGGATGAGCAGAGGTCACAGAGACGTGACCACAGAATGATGACTTCCGCAGGTCAACAGGCTCGTGGAAGGATGACCCGTCTCTTCCTGCTGACGGGGAAGGCTTCTTCCTTGTGTCTTTGCTGCTCCGTGCCTCTGCACGGATGGACTCCTGACACAGCTGTGTCCTGATGACATCCCTCTGCCTAGGTTTGGTCACCTGACAGCGATGCTCAGTGGAAGGAGTCTCGTTACCAGTGAGTAGACACTGAGGGGTGGAGGACTGATGCATGGGTACATTGAAAGGGCCTTGCAGTGTCCAACCGAGGCGTGTGCGCAGTGCAGCCGGTCCACCTGGTGGGCCTAGGTGCACTCGCTCAACTGGGGTGAGGAGATGAGGGTAGTCAGACCCGATGAGGAGCAGTGGTTGGGCCTGACTGAATGAATGAAGGGGCAGGTCTCTGAGGTGGTGATAGGCTTTTTGAAGGGATTTGACTGGATATGAATGAGTGGATAAACCAAGCTCTGTTGAGGTGAAAGCTTGCTCTATCCTGAACCGTTTCTGAGGGTGAATGGCTGATGCCACAGAGAATGAGACTGACCTCCCTGGCACAGCCCTGACGTCCTGACGGATGGTTCTGAGTGCCAGCTCCTCACTCCGTCCATGGAGACCCAGCTCCTCAGCAGCACTGTGAAGAAGCATGGTGCGCTCGGAACCGTCATCCAAGATGGCGTATGTCTCCATCTTCTTGTTGCCATTGAATAGGCACACCTTTACCATTTTCAGCAGTACGCTACCACCCCTCCTGGCAGGATCGAGGTAGTACGTCACCGGCTGACTGGCTTCGGGGGCTGGCTTCTCTGGTCTGGCGTTCACCTCGTGCAGCACTTCCAGATGCGTCAGATTGCATGTCTGACATCTGGCCTTGAGGTAGCACTGCGCTGTTTGGTGATCCCTTCCACACCTCCAGCACCGTTTCCCTTTCTTGATCCAGCTGACCTTCTGATCCTTGGTCAGCTGCTTGAATGTTGTGCACTGATTGAAATAGTGCTGATTGTTGTTGCAGAACGGGCAGTACTTCTGTGGCTGCTCTGCCTTGCATGGTAAGGGCTGTGCTGTCTTGGTGGGCTCGACTGCCTTAACAGGTGAGTCACACCCAAGCAGGACAGTGGTGGAATGCACGGCTGGGCTCTGATTCGCCCTGACGCCTCTCTGGCGGTCAGGTGGCTCTTCCAGCGGTGCTCTGGAGTGGATGAATGGCACCTCATCCTGCTGAACACGGACCTCCTTCTCCAGCCAGTAAGAAAAGTCCAGCAGTGTGGGGATTGGTGTCCGAATGGGGTCGATGTAGCGTTTGAACTGGATGCGCATGTCATGTGGAAGCTTTGACAGCAGTCGTGACACATGTGACCCACACTCCAGTTCTGTTCGCCCTTCTTTCCCCAGCTGGTCCAACATCCCCACAAGGGCCCGCACCTTTAGTGCGAACAGGCGGAACCCCCTGCTGTCACCGCTCTTCACTGGAGATTCAGCAAGGACCTCGTTGATGCGCTGCAGAGCCAGCCTGTGTGGCTGGCCATACAGCTCTGTGAGTGATGCCATGGTGTTGGTGTAAGGATACCGGCTGTTGCAGTAGGAGTCTGCTATCAGCAAAGCATCCTCCAGCTTCAGGTGGTCGACCAGGATCTGGTACTTGAACCGCTCAGTCGCATCCGCAGGCAGGATGTTCTCCAATGCCAGCTTCAGGCGGGCAAACTGGCGGGGGTCTTCAGCTGTGAAGCACGGGATGTGAGGCTTTGGTCCTCTGTAGGTGCTCTCTCGTCGGGGAGGAGTAGGTGGCCCGTCGTAGGGACCCTGCCCCAGTGGCCTCAGTCCAGCAACCGGGTATGATGCTAGGTTGTAAGGACGAGCTGATGAGGTGCGAGGAGGAGTGAATGGCACCATGTACTGCGGTGTTGGTACCTGCGATGACGGTGCGTGAGCAGCTGGGCTGTGCTCTGGATGCATATGCATGCTCCGCATATGATCAGTCAGCTCAGCCACAAACTGTTGAGGTGGATGATGTGGGCGTGGCACCTGCCACGGAGACGTGTCATCATCTGGTTGGACCACCAGCTGAGAATGATGAGACGTAGTCCACGGCACACCTTGCAGGTCATCCACTGGCTGAAGGAAGGGCTGCCTGGTTGTCAGCGGCGTGGATGAGAAATCCGGGAAGGAAAGCCTTGAATAGGATACCCCACTGTCTGCGACGTGGGGTCGTCCTCTGGATGCGGCAGCGAAGCTGGTGGTTGGAGCTGGTGGTGCCTCTGATGCACGCGGTGAGAGGGCTTGGACAATTTGCTGCATATCAAGCCTTAATTGTTGATTGTCCTCCCGCATCTCCCTGAGAGCTGAGAGGAATGCCTCTGGGAGTGGGCTTGACTGCTTCTGTCCAGCAGGTGGTGCTAGAGCGTCCACATGGCTGGGACTGATGGCTCCACCAACGGCTTGGTCTGGAATGGTGTGTGGAAGGTGACGTCTTGGCAGTTCCAGCAAGAAGTCATCCAAGTACCGTGGCTGACGGCCCTCACGGCGAGCACGGGTGTTGTCTCTGGGTATCGACATCCTGGACTGTAGTAATTGTAAACTCCGGCTCGAAGGACCATATAAAATAGGGTGATATATGAATTGAATGAAACCCAAAGAGGACTGTATTGTTGGTGTACTTGAAATAGGTGACAATCGCCACAGGTCTGTCCGGTTAGAACAAGAACGGATGTCAAGTCCCAATGATGATGAAAACACTGATGTTTATTGAAAACACACACTCAAGCCTTGAATTGATTGATAATGGACTGTGAATATGATTATCCGTGTAAAGGACTCATATCCACACTTGAATCCGTGGTTTCTATGGAAATAATATATAACAAATATATACAAATATTAACAAGTATATAAACAACAAGAATGAATATAGTATAGCCTACATGATGAATATTACGGCTATAAATGCGGATATGTCCCTTTAATACCGTGCCGCGTAACGGCGAACATTCCATATCTCCGTAACAAAAGTAACTGGTTGAACTGGCCTCGGGGTGAAATGTGGATGCTACAGATGATAATGATGACTGTAAATAACAGATACTATTTACAATGAACTGAACGGACTTCAGAGCTAAATGATACATATAACAACACTTACATTCTTGAACGACGCACGGCAAATGATCGCGAATGTCTTTGAATGAATTGAATTGTCCGATGTGCTCCTTGAAGAGGACTTCTCCAACTCCGCTTGACTTGACCCACAACTTGGCCAGAGGAGGGTCGGCCTTATATAGTGGAGAGATGACGGGGGGCCTTGAAACCGTTTAGAAACTGTTGAAGTGGCCAAATGGTCAGTGAAATTCCACTGTGCACGAGCCCCACGGAACTCTGGGATCAACTGATAGGCTGACCTTTCATGGACCCCAGGTCCCGTGAGTGGCCGGCACAGTAGGGGTGCACAGCTGGATGCAGCTGGTGAAGCAGCCTTTTTAACAACTTCCGTCGTTGTTTATAGCAGTTACCTCATCTTTCTTTCATGTTTGTTGCAGTCATGGATAATACCTGACATTACCAGGTCATAAGGCTACGGATAACGGACAAAAAGCTGTACTAATGTAATCAGTCATATAGCTTCATTTTCCTGAACATTCTAACATCTACACAGGTGCAGTAGGTTTGTTTAACCACAGCCCATTTCTGATTTTAAATGACCGTGAACCAGTCCTCACAGCTCACTGACTGGCAGTAGAAAAAATCTGTCCGAACTTGTCCATGTATAATGAGCTACAATCTCATTGGAAACAGAACTGAGATATAGACTATAGGCAATAGACAGGCCAAAGGCCTACTCTGTGTCAAGTCACGCCTAGTGATGTTTAAGCGAGTGGGACAAGATAGTCTCTTCTTTTATTCTGTGCTAGACAATAGTTTGAACCAAGTCACCTCACTGCTGTTGTATCTTGTTAATCACTGTCATCAGCAATACCCTTACTGGTGCAGCATGGTAGCATTGACCCAAAATCAAAACCTTACTACTAGTACAGTCCCCTCCGTAATTATTGGCACCCCTGGTAAAGATGAGCAAAAAGAGTTTTGGTGAATTATCTTATTCTCACAGTAATAAAATGAGAAACATCCAACCTTTAATTGAAGTAAATGTATTATGAGAAATAAAACCTCCTTAAGAAAACCACATGTATTGGCACCCCTGCATTTAATACCTTGTACAACCTCCCTTTGCCAAACAGCACAAAGTCTTCTCCTAGAAAATCTTATCAAAGTCAAAGTCTGTTTTATTTGGCACACATGACACATTTTACACAGGAAACACACACACGCATGCCGAAGAGGTCGCAGTGACTCTTTCCTCTGCATTTTCCCATCCTGGAATGTCTATCCTCCAGGGCAGCGGGCAGCTTTTATGGCCTGATAAAGATTGTTCTAATTGCAAAGGCGACCAGTGTTTGTTAAGTTATGGGGGAAAAAAGGTTCAAAAGGTTCCACAAGAACCATTTGTTGGTGGATTCTGAGTAGATCTCTGTTTTTGTTAAGTTATGATTCATTTAATGTTTTTAACGTTTGTGTGTTTTTCAGATCCACCTCAGTCTGTGAAGATCTCTGTTACAGATGCTGACACAGTGTATGAGTGCAGTGCAGATGCCAACACACCCACTCAGTACACATGGACAAGGTGAGATGCAAGGAGTTCGATACCGCCACAAATCAACATGTCATGCACATGAACAGATGATACCAAACGACTTGTTTTGGGTCACGATGGTTTGATGAAAACAGTTATATTAGTCAATACAAACCTCTCGGTTCTATTCTCAAAGGAAAAAGAAAAGGAATTCCATTTCTATCACTGTTAGGAACACATGGCATTCCACCAGGACTTCCCCATCTTGTATTCTATTTTAGTCTAGTACTTTCATGCAGCAGAGTACCACGCATTGGATGACGTTCTAGAGGAGTAGGGGATTAAGTACTAACTATGGAATATAGTATACAACATAGTACTGTACAGTATACAATATAGTATACAGAATATAGTATATAGAATATAGAATATAGTGTATAGTTTATAGTATATAGTATATAGTATATAGAATATAGTATATTCCATACCTGTGGTATTGTCCATGCCACCCTCATTACAAACACTGCACACTGTACACTGCTGTGTGGTTGAGTGTGTATTAATCAGCCCTATAGCTGAATGTGTGATATGTCCTCACAAGCATACTCCTGTGTGAGTAATTATCACTCTTGTTATCGCTGCTATTATCTTTATGCTCTCTGTTTCGCACTCTCATTGACAATAGTGCTCAAGACTTTACTGATAGCTGTTATCTTTCTAGGCTATGGTTGTGTGGTTTCTCTTTTTCTTTCGACACACACACATACACACGCCCACACACACACACATGCAGGCACAACCATACAGATACATACACACACACACACACACACACACACACACACACACATGCAGGCACAACCATACAGATACACACACACACACACACACACACATGCAGGCACAACCATACAGATACATACACACACACAAACACACAAACACACACAGACACACGCATGCACACGCCCACACATGTGCACACACACGCACAGTCTCCATCACTACATCAGCTGTACTCTTTTACAGAGAGGGTCAGCCCCTACCCAGTACTGGGGTGAGGGCAGAGGGCCACAGACTGGTGTTCCTGGAGTTCACTTCTGAGCTGAATGGCCTGTACACCTGTGAGGTCACAACCCCCGAAGGGGCCCAAAGGGCCACAATCACTCGCTATGTAACGACCGGTAAGGCTCACTGTGAGTTTCATGGTGTGTGTGTAGTCGTAGCGTAGTTGTGTGTAGCAGTAGTCGTGAGTGTGTGTGTGTGTGTGTGTCTGTGTTTGTGGGTGTGTCTGTGTGTGTGTGGAAATGTTTGTTGGAGAGTGTGTGTGTGTGTGTGTGTGTGTGTGTGTGTGTGTGTGTGTGTGTGTGTGTGTGTGTGTGTGTGTGTGTGTGTGTGGTCATGACTAATCATGACTAGTGATTTCCATCCATTCTCATTCTCTATTTTCATTCTCTGTTCTTCATCTATTAGGAGGATCTAAAATAGACTTTTCTCTGTTAGCTGTGGTGACCATTGGGGCTGTTCTCATCGTCACACTCTGGCAATGGTAAATACCTCATGTATGTTCCTTTCCCACCCACCTCCGTAAAACTATACTGCATGTAGACACACACACACACACACACACACACACACACACACACACACTCTCACTCTCCAACAAACATTTCCACACACACACAGACACACCCACAAACACAGACACACACACACACACACACACACTCACGACTACTGCTACACACAACTACGCTACGACTACACACACACCCTCACCCCAACTGATCTGCATCTATTGACCTGATGTTATTGTAGTTGTAAATACAACAGATGATGAACATTAGTTACTAATTCCTAAGAGGGCACACATCACCCTGCTACTTATTGAGCTCCACTGGCTGCCTGTAGCTGCTCGCATTAAGTTCAAGTCACATATGCTTGCTTACAGAGTGATTGCTGGTTCTGCTCCCTTCTACTTAAATGCTCTTGTAATGGCAAATGTTACGCCCAGGATGCTGCTCTCGTCTAATGAGCGTTGTTTAGCCCTGATGACTGTGCAAGTACGGCAATCTAGACTATTCTCATTCGTAGTTCCACGTTGGTGGAACAAACTGCCTAGCACTACCAGAGCAGGGGCGTCCCTCTCTACCCTTAAGAAGCTCTTGAAGACCCAACTCTTTAGAGAGCACCTCCTTTCCTTACTTGCACTTCTACTAGTATTTAACTTGCACTTAAAGCAGTTGCACTTTTTTTCTATTGCTTATGTAAAATAGTATTTATTGTAACACTAGGTCTCTATTGCTCGTAGCTTGATTGTTCTCTCCCTTTGGATAAAAGCGTCTGCTAAATGACTAAATGTAAATGTTGTGTTGTGTTGTTTGTGTCTTTGATTATGTGCAGTGTCAAAAGGAGGAAACAACAGAGAAGTTTGAAAGCTCTACTCCCATACCACACCTGAGCTTTTTAATCAATGTGCTGATGAATCATATTTATGAATTATATCTACAATTATATCTTTATGTTCCTCCCACGGTTTTGGTTTAAATAAAAACATATTTTTGCAACAATTACTCTCGGCTCTCACTGCTGTGCAATGGTTTCCCCAGACCACAAGGCTGTAAGAAGGCTAGAAAGTAAAACTTGAGTAAATCTGAAGGAGGGTGTGTCCTTCTCTTTGAAGGTGAGGCATTGGCAAACATGTCAGGCCAGAGGCACACACACATACACACACACACACACTCACTCACTCTTGCAAGTAGGCTATTTCCTATGAAATCTATAGAAATGACAATGTTGCTATGTGTGCTTGGGAAGTGAGCATGGATGGCGTCAGTAGACTCACGTAAGTGGAGGAAATCCTTATGACTCACTCACACTCTCCCTTACCCACCCTCTTCCGTAAAACTATACTGCATGTACACACACATACACACACACACACACACACACACACACACACACACACACACACATAGACTTCTGTCTTTCTATTTACCTTGTCCTCTCTTGTTCTGCTCTCTCTCTCTCTTTCTCTCTCTCTCTTATTCTCTCTCTCTCTCTCTCTCTTAAGTCTTTGAGTATGAAACCAATGCTGTGCCTTTGTGTTTAAGTTTCCACCTCTTTTTTTCCTCCCAACTGATCTGCATCTATTGACCTGATGTAACCCTCGTAATTGGACCGCAGTGTCCTGGTTCAAACCCTTTATAGAATACCTTTGAGTATAGAAACCCTTTTGAGAGTCTAAACACTGTCCAGGCCTCCCTAATCTATTCAACACCATCAAGCAGTTTTGGAGAGCTGATATCCCTAAGCTCTCCAAAGTTTGACTGAAGCAATGCTTTCCAATAAATGTTCTCTGGATTTACCTGATTTTTCTCAGTGTGGGTTGGAGTACATTTTCTAGAAAGCCTTTCACTTTACAGACAGGAAGGGTCCAATCAAGGGTCAATCAAAAATAACAACTGTTTGTCAGTTAAGTTCAATCAACATGTCAGCCAAAAGTTTATTTTTCTATTTTGTGGAGAAACAGGATAATACTCAGGATATAGTCTCTTTCTCTATGTCTCTCTCTCTCACTCTCTCTCTCACTCTCTCTCACTCTCTCTCTCTCTCTCTCTCTCTCTCTCTCTCTCTCTCGATTTCTCGCTAACACACGCACATCTTGTGAGAGAGGGGGGGAGTGGTAGAGGTGGGAAGAAGTGGTGGGGATCTGTGTATGTGTGTGTGAAATTAAGAGGTGATTAAACACTGTGGTGACTAAGAATGAAGGGGATGGTGAATGTAATTGCACCAAGACCACAGGAGGTTAACCCAATATCCAGCCCTTACCAGCCTCCCATCTCCCATCTCACACACTGACTCCGCTGATGATGTATTCTGTGTTGCATCATTTAGTACAAGTAGTAAAAGATAATCTCATGCTGTGACTCTGGTCTGGTAAACAACTACCAACATGTTTCTCTTCCATGCTCCTCTTACGCTGGAACTTAAATCAGACACAAGGAATAACAGTCTAAAGCTCAACAATGCGTACAGCAGTCACCGCACCCAGCCCCTAACATACACACACACAGTCATTAATGTGCAGTTTTCAACACTTCAGCTGACTAAATGAGTCATTTCATAATCCTGTTGTATTCAGTCATTCTTTCACAAGCACACACACACACACACACACACACACACACACACACACACACTCACAGACTTCTGTCTCTCTATTTACCCTGTCCTCTCTTTTCTGTTCTCTCTCTCTCTCTCTTAGACACACACACACACACACACACACACACCAACAACCAGATTTAGGTCTCTCTATTAACCCTGTCCTCCTTTGTTCTGCTCCCTGCCTCTCCACTCAGTATGAAAATAAGCACTGAGTAATCTGAGTACGTTTGTTGTTTCAGAGTTCGCTTGACTAGATGAGTCAATTGGCAGCAATGTTTGGGTCGTATACACTTATATGTGTGACCGGTTTGGTCGTATGCACGTGTGTGTGTGTGTGTGTGTCTCTCTTCTCTCTCTCTTACACACACACACACACACACACAGGGCCACACACACCATGAAGAGTTTCAGAGGAGCAGGAGAGTTCAAATGGGCTTGTGATGAGGTAGAGGGGCCAACAAGGACCTTTCTCTTTCTCTCTCTGTCTCTATCTCTCTCCCTCTCTTTCTCTCTCTGTCTGTCTCTCTCTCACACACACACACACACACACACACACACACACACCATGAAACTCACCATGAAGAGTTTCAGAGGAGCAGGAGAGTTCAAATGGGTCCAGGGGGAGGGGCCAACAGTGACCATGAGAGCAGGCAGGTGGTCAGTCAGTAGTAGTCAGCGAGGAAAGTCAGTCTAAAGCTCAGCAGTAAAGGGCACATGTAGGAACACATCTAAGGAGCACAGAGGCAAGGCACTTCAACTGTTTGCAATTTCTGCCTGGTCAGGGCATGTGGAGGAGGTGCTGTTTGGTAAGGGTGTTTATGGAGTGTGTGTGTGTGTGTGTGTGTGTGTGTGTGTGTGTGTGTGTGTGTGTGTGTGTGTGTGAAATTAAGAGGTGATTAAACACTGTGGTGACTAAGAATGAAGGGGATGGTGAATGTAATTGCACCAAGACCACAGGAGGTTAACCCAACATCCAGCCCTTACCAGCCTCACACACTGACTCCCCTGATGATGTATTCTGTGATGCATCACTTAGTACAAGTAGTAAAAGATAATCTCATGCTGTGACTCTGGTCTGGTAAACAACTGCCAACATGTTTCTCTTCCATGTTCTTCTTACGCTGGAACTTAAAATCAGACACAAGGAATGACAGTCTAAAGTTCAACAATGCGTACAGCAGTCACCGCACCCAGCCTTTCCTCTGGTGTTGGGGAGGACTGGAATTACGTTGGAACTTAAAATCAGACACAAGGAATGACACACACACCATCATTATTGTGCTGACAGTTCAAATGGGTCTAGGGGTGAGGTGGAGAGGCCAACAAGGACCTTTCTCTTTCTCTCTCTGTCTCTATCTCACGTCCTCTCTTTCTCTCTCTCTCTCACACACACACACACACACACACACACAATGAAACTCACCATGAAGAGTGTCAGAGGAGCAGGAGAGTTCAAATGGGCCCAGGGGTGAGGCAGTGACCTTGAGAGCAGGCAGTGGGTTAAGAGGGTCTGTGTATTCGTGTCAAACCCAGAACACCATCAGCAATCCCACAAACTAGGCAGAAACTGCAAACAATTTGTTTCCGTTAATATCTAATCTGATTGCACATTGATGGCCTGAGATTAAGAGTATAATTCCTAGGCATTGAATGCTGAACCTGATTTTATGAGGCTTTAGTTGGCCTGATGAATCCCTCTGCTATATGAAATAATCGATGATCTGACAAACCTTTAGTCCTATGAGTCCAAGATACCGTGCTATGGTACATAATACACACACCACTAGAAACAACTTGCGCAAGTGAAGTGATTAACTCCTTAAGGTCTGAGGTCTGTTAGACTTTTTTAGGTAGTCTGACATGCCTTGATGTTTTTGTATATTTCATCTAACTAAAAACATTGATGCACAAGTGTCATATATGTAGAAGATTAAAGGTTTCTGGGGGTGTCCCTCTTTTGACTCTAGGACAAAAACTCGCAGAGCTTTAAAGGCATATTGACTAAAAAAATAACTATTTTCCCACCGGTGGTAATCACAAACCCATCTGTTTTTCATGTGCTCATTCATCCCACTCTCAGACAGGAACATGCAGCTTTGCAGAACTCACAACAACATTTGTTATGTTAAGGTTTAACGGAAACAAATTGCCTGAGTCACAGCGTGAGAAACAGGATGTGTGAAGGCTAGATTGTTTCCTTCACGATCAGTCTGTTAATGTGACCGACGTCTCTGTTCATCAGTCTGTTAGAGTGACAGAAGTCTGTGAGAGTGCGTGCGTGTGCGTCGGTGTGTGTGTGCATGCGTGCATATATTGTATCACTATTTACATACAAACCATTTATTGCCACACTGAACTTAAGTATTTATTGATACACATCCATTTTAATCTCTGCCTTCAAATAAGACATCAGAAAATAAAGTGCATTATTTTCATACGCCGCCTCCTTTCTCATTTCATTTAGTTGAATAACCCATAGTGGGGAATACCGGGTCCACGACCCCCTTGTCCTACCTAATTCTGATTCTTAACCAAGCTTCAGTCTGGTCTAGGTTACATAGAGACAGACAGAGAGAGAGAGGGAGAGGGAGCGAGATAGAGAAAGAGAAAGGTAAACCTTGTTTGTGAAAGAATGACTGAATACAACAGGGTTATGAAATGACTCATTTAGTCAGCTGAAGTGTTGCAAACTGTAGATATTCAATCAGTCTCTCCCCTGCTGTTTTACTTTGGATGTCCTTGCATAATATGTCATGATTGAAAGAAAGAAATGTGCTGTACTCCATGAACAAGACATATGTATGGTCCATGAATGCCTCATATCCTGCATGGCATGCATATGTGTATGCTGTATATATAATGTATGATTTAAACATATGCAAACAATCTATCGGTCTATCTGCGGTATCTAAGTTAACATATGTAATTGTGCAAACCACAAGGAAGGGTTCCACTGTGCATTAGCACTAAGGTCTACATGCAAGTCTAAACACATGTTTACTAACTCCTGTTAACTCCAGGCCTGTCAGACTTTTTTAGGTTGTCTGACATGCCTTGATGTTTTTGTATATTTCCTCCAACTAAAAAACAGTGGCATATATGCAGATGATTAAAGAATTCTGGGGGTGTTCTTTTTATGATTCTCGGACTAAAACTTACAGAGCTTTACAGGCATATTGACAACAAGAAAAAAGAAACAGTGGGAAATAGACCTGAACATAACAAATGTGTGAGTTTTAGGAAGCTGTGTGTTCTCTGAGAGTGGGACGAAGGAACACGTGAAAAACAGATGGTCTAAACACACACCATCACAGACTCCTGCTAAACCTAAACATAACAAATGTGTGATTTCTGGGAAGCTGTATGTTTTCTGCTAGTGCCTATCTGAGAGTGGGATGAAGCTTTCTGAAACTCTTGGAAATAATGTGCCAGCGCATTAATGACTGGTTAAATACTTGGATAAATACATAATTAGATAACAAAATGAATAAAATGAGACACTAAATATATAAATGTTACATGTACTCGTGTGTATATATATATATATATTTACGTTTTCATGTGTTCACATTTATTTATTTATACTTACATTTATCCACGGTGTAACTTGCTGCAGCAAAATGAATCTGTCGTCCCCCGTCACCAAGTCAGGGGGCGGGTTAAAGCCTCTGATTGGTGAATGAACAGTATTACACACAAGGCAGGTTCAACCAGTCGATCAAGCTCTCTTCGATCCAGAGGGATACCGAATTTTGGCGGGTATGGATGCCAAGCGCCAGATTTAGTTTAATGAAAGTTATTAAGCATTATTCAAATAAATCAAGATACCAGAATGTCCCAGAAGACATACCCTCAGCTGCTGCGTGAGGCTGCATCCTTAATTGAAGAGGCTCTCAACTCGTCTACTACTAGTAGTAGTAGTATTTCTAGTAGTAATAGTCAGTGGCGGCTGGTGATTTATTTTTTTCGGGGGGCGCAGTTGGCCAGTGCGGTTTAAAAAGCAAAAAAAAACACACACACACACACACACGAGAGGTTTTGAGTAGAATATATTAAAAAACAAAGATTTATTTAATGAAAACACAGTGCTTAACATTAACAACTCTCAACAAACTGTAAAATTGGGCATGAGAGGTTTAGAGCAGAATGGTTTAAGAAACATTGGGTTGGGTTCCAGAGGTTTAAACATTGGGTAGTAGAGGTTTAGAGTAGACTAGATTCAGAAACATTGTGTACAAGAAGTTTAAAACAGAGTAGATTAAAAAAACACAGGGTGTAGAGGTTTAGAGCAGAAAAGAGTGAGAAAGACTGGATGATACCAGTAGTTTAGAGCAAAATAGATTCAGAAACACTGGATTATACTAGAGGTTTAGAGCAAAATAGATTCAGAAACACTGGATGATACTACATGTTTTCGAATGCCAATTCGGTACCCTTCGTCCAACTGCTCTGCAATACTCAGTCTTCCAAAGAGGTTTAGCTTCAGGCTGTTATTTAGATGGCTAAGGCCAGATTCATGCTTTTAAATTTTTCAGTAAAGTGCTTTAGATCCCTTATTCCCGTTGTAATCCAGAGTGTTTCAGACCCAGGACTTTGGAGCAACAAGACAGGGGAACCAAAAAAACGCATTACTAACTGAACAACCAGCTAACCAACTCTGCTTAGCATAGCCTCCAGCCACATCCAGGGTTTATCGCCTGTATCGTCTCTGCAGCCTCATTTGCTGTACCATCTCGCTGAGGATCGTGAACACATTTTCATCTATGTCTGTGTCAGTCAGGGCCGATATCGTTGATATAATTTCAGGGAAGCCCTCAATATGATTTTAAAAACAATGTGAATTGTCAGTTGCTAACATTTCATTTATTGAATCCGCACCGGGTGCTGCCATCTTGAATTAGTCAAAAGCAGTCGATTCAAGTTGAACCACCAATAAGAGGGTTTAACCCGCCACCTGACTTGGTGACGGGGGATGACAGATTTATTTTGCTGCAGCAAGTTACACCGTGGATAAATGTAGGTAAAAATAAATAAATGTGAAAACATGAAAACGTAAATATATATATATATATATACACACGAGTACATGTAACATTTATATATTTAGTGTCTCATTTTATTCATTTTGTTATCTAATTATTGACTATTATTATTATTAATTATGTATTTATCCAAGTATTTAACCATTCATTTATTTATGTATGTATTTATTTATTTATTTAGTTATGGCCCCGATAATCCTCCATAATATAGGGCCTTTGGTCAAGCTAGAATTGCCCTTTTGACCTCCAGACACACCCATTCCCTCCCCCACACACATATGTTAATTCTACATTATAAATGTATGTACTTCCTGTAATGTTTGAGAAGATGAAGCAAGGAGACCAAGCCGTGAGCAGACGTGCCTAGCGCATGCTCGTGCTGCGCCGAGCTGACCGTGGCTAGTGACTGAATAAAACACATTCTTTCTCTAAGCCGTCTTCTACAAGTCTGTTATTCCTGAACAACTAACTAGAACCAAAGTGTGGGCATCCGACGAATTCGACGGAGGACAGCGAGATCTTTCATTAAAGAGGGAGAGAGATAGAGACAGAGAGAGAAAGAGAAAGGTCCTTGTTGGCCCCTCCACCTCACCCCTAGACCCATTTGAACTATCCTGCTCCTCTGAAACTCTTGGAAATAATGTGTCAGCACCAGGGGCGGCTCGTCCATAAGGGCGATTGGGGCGACGCACTGCCTAGGAATTTTTTTTTTTTTTTTAAAAACTCCTTATGTATAAACTAGTGCTGTCAAGCGATTAAAATATTTAATCGCGATTAATCGCATTTATGTCATAGTTAACTCAAAATGAATCGCGATTAATCGAAATTTTTTATCTATTCTAAATATTTTCCATCATTTTATTATCAACATGGAAAAGTGGATTGGCTTGCTTTATGCAAATGTTTTATTTAATTGAAAACCAACATTGCCAAATAGGGCGGTACAAAGTAAAATTATAACGTGCACATTTCAGGTAAACAACAAGGACTCAGCCTATAGTGCAGTTAAACCATGGCTTAATATTGTATTTTTTTTTTCAAGTTTGCTGGGAACATAGCAGTCAGGCCTCTTCTTTCAGAAACAATGAACCGTAACAGTTAGGTTACCAATAAAAGGTAAGCCTACTACTTCTTTGCTTTCAGCCAGCTGCCTGTTGACATTTTCAGACAACAGTGAAGCTTGCTTCTTTTGCAGAACACAACTTTTAAAAGTAAACTTTCCATTCAGAAGCTTTTTATCATCCATTTCGCCGTATGGCGCTCAGCATTCACTCAAACCGTAACGTTAGCCTACTACACAGTTTGCGAGGCCAAAAAGAACGTCAATCTTAAAAAAAAAAAAAAAAAAAAAAAATCTCGTGTTAATCTCGCGATAAAATAATTAACGGCGTTAAAATGGGTTTGCGTTAACGCCGTTAATAACGCGTTAAACTGACAGCACTAGTATAAACGCAATATCCTTGTAAGTCGCGTAAATGACATGTACATTTAAATGTAATACATTTTTTTCTGTCGGATTCTACCACTAGACCGTCTGATCTGCCTCTGTATGTCATTGTCGAATCAGGTAACAGTCGTTCAGTCAGCCTAAAGTCGTGCTTCAAATGGCCCCACCCCTTCTGGGGCGATTTGGGGCGAAATGAAAATCGCCCCAGACCTCTCCCATTGACTCCCATGTTAAATCCATTTTTTTCACAAAACAGAGCTCTCAATGCATTCTCTATGGCTTCCGGGAGGGCTCGCCCCTCCTGGTCTTGTCATAAGTAGTGGACGTAAAAGCCTATACGAACGTCATACAGCTTCGACGGAGTTATATTCTGTCAAGATGGCTGCCCTGTCCAGTGCAAGAACTCGATTCGCTCTTTGACAGAAACTCCTTTTTAGTCGGCGTACTAATGAAGATAAATTGACAACAAAACAATTAGGACTTCCTAGACCAAATGTATCCATTCAACAGGTTTCTACAAAGGGAGGGAAATCCTACATCCAAGAATTGGAACGAAAGAAAATCGCGGTCGTGAAGTGGTTAATGCGGTCTGTATTTCATATACCACTGTCACTTTTCATAGGTTTTACAGTGTGTTTCACAGTTCGCTTCTTGCACTAACACTGAATATTTTTTTATGTGATGACTTATTTTGCTTTTGTAAGCCAATACTTTCAAGATCAGTCAATAAATATTGTTGGTTTTGACTTATGTAACCCCTTCTTTATGATGTTACTGGACATATCATGTGTCCTGTTAAGCTATGTTACATCATACAACATTTGAGACACGTGGATAATGAAAAAGTGGGATAATTTAATTTGGAGCCACATCATGTTTGCTAATGAAGGCTCCTGGATGCAACTTTCTTCCATAGCTTTCCACCTGTAACTTGCTACTCTAGCTATGTAGCAAGAGGGGACATATTACTGTTGTGTGCTGCCAATAGTGGACAAAAAGGTAGTGCTGTATAAGTTAATCAGCTAACTTAATGTACCTACTGAATGGGTCGCCTTAATCATTATAAAAAAAATTGCCCCCCCTGAGAATTTTTTCAGGAGCCGCCACTGTTCAGCTGACTAAATGAGTAATTTCATAACCCTGTTGTATTCAGTCATTCTTTCACAAACAAGGTTTACCTTTCTCTTTCTCTATCTCGCTCCCTCTCCCTCTCTCTCTCTGTCTGTCTCTATGTAACCTAGACCAGACTGAAGCTTGGTTAAGAATCAGAATTAGCTAGGACAAGGGGGTCGTGGACCCGGTATTCCCCACTATGGGTTATTCAACTAAATGAAATGAGAAAGGAGGCGGCGTATGAAAATAATGCACTTTATTTTCTGATGTCTTATTTGAAGGCAGAGATTAAAATGGATGTTTATCAATAAATACTTAAGTTCAGTGTGGCAATAAATAGTTTGTATGTAAATAGTGATACAATATATGCACGCATGCACGCACACACCGACGCACACGCACGCACTCTCACAGACTTCTGTCACTCTAACAGACTGATGAACAGAGGCGTCGGTCACATTAACAGACTGATCGTGAAGGAAACAATCTAGCCTTCACACATCCTGTTTCTCACGCTGTGACTCAGGCAATTTGTTTCCGTTAATATCTAATCTGATTGCACATTGATTGGCTGAGATAAAAAAGTATAATTACCGGACATTGGACACTGAACCTGATTTTATGAGGCTTTAATTGGCCTTAGTGCTGGGGTCTGCTGAATTCCTCTGCTATATGATATTACCTATGATCTGACCATACTTTCTGTCTAACACACACACACACACACACAGACTTCTGTCTCTCTATTTACCCTTTCCTCTCGTTTCTGTTCTCTCTCTCTCTCTCTCTCTCTCTCTTACAAGCACACACACGTACACACACACACACACACACACACACCAACACACAGATTTTGGTCTCTCTATTAACACCCTTTTGTACTCCCTGCCTCTCCACTCAGTAGGAAAATAAGCACTGAGTAATCTGAGTAAGTTTGTTGCTTCAGAGTTCGCTTGACTAGATGAGTTAATTGGCAGCAATGTTTCGGTCGTATACACTTGTGTGTGTGTGACAAGTTTTTAGGATTCTAAGGAGAGGGCGAAATTAAAACAGGAACAAGTCAAGGCATGCAGAAGAGAGCACAGGTGAAACACAAACAGGGGCAGGGAAGAAAAAAAAATTAAACTCAACGTACTTACCAGGATCGAGCACTGCGCCTTTAAGCTGGCCAAAGGTTTGTCCCGCAAAGTTCAAACATAAGATCATGTGTCTCCTAAAATAAAGTGCTGAAGTGAAGTGCTTGAATGCTGTCACAGCTTATTCATCACATCAATTCTACATGATGGTGGTGAAAGAGAAAGAAAAGATATTTGTGTGATGTATAATGATTTGTTGACACTTTGGCTCAGTGGACCATCAGTATTACCATTGGGGTGTGACACTATCAGTGGCGGCTCCTGAAAAAATTCTCAGGGGGGGCAATTTTTTTTATAATGATTAAGGCGACCCATTCAGTAGGTACATTAAGCTAGCTGATTAACTCATACAGCACTACCTTTTTGTCCACTATTGGCAGCACACAACAGTAATATGTCCCCTCTTGCTACATAGCTAGAGTAGCAAGTTACAGGTGGAAAGCTATGGAAGAAAGTTGCATCCAGGAGCCTTCATAAGCAAACATGATGTGGCTCCAAATTAAATTATCCCACTTTTTCATTATCCACGTGTCTCAAATGTTGTATGATGTAACATAGCTTAACAAGACACATGATATGTCCAGTAACATCATAAAGAAGGGGTGGGGCCATTTGAAGCACGACTTTAGGCTGACTGAACGACTGTTACCTGATTCGACAATGACATACAGAGGCAGATCAGACGGTCTAGTGGTAGAATCCGACAGAAAAAAATGTATTACATTTAAATTTACATGTCATTTACGCGACTTACAAGGATATTGCGTTTATACATAAGGATTTTTTTTTTCTTTTTTTCTAGGCAGTGCGTCGCCCCAATCGCCCTTATGGATGAGCCGCCCCTGGACACTATTGTCACATCAGTAGAATATTAACAGTAAAAGACACACACGCACACGCACGCACACGCACACGCACACGCACACGCTCACGCTCACGCTCACGCTCACGCTCACGCTCACGCTCACGCTCACGCTCACGCTCACGCTCACGCTCACGCTCACACTCACACTCACACTCACACTCACACTCACACTCACACTCACACTCACACTCACACTCACACACACACACACACACACACACACACCACACACACACACATACACTCACAGACTTATGTCTCTCTATTTACCCTGTCCTCTCTTTTCTGTTCTCTCTCTCTCTCTATTACACGCACACACACACCAACACACAGATTTCGGTCACTCTATTAACACTGTCCTCCTTTGTTCTGCTCCCTGCCTCTCCACTCAGTAGGAAAAGAAACACTGTGTAATCTGAGTACGTTTGTTTCTTCAGAGTTCGCTTGACTAGATGTGTCAAATGGCAGCAATGTTTGGGTCGTATACACTTGTGTGTCTGACCGGTTTGGGTCGTATTCACTTGTGTGTGTGTGTGTGTCTCTCTCTCACACACACACACACACACACACACACGAACACACACACAATGAAACTCACCATGAAGAGTTTCAGAGGAGCAGGAGAGTTCCAATGGGCCCATGATGAGGTATAGGGGCCAACAAGGACCTTTCTCTAACTCTTCTTAACTCTCTGTCTCTATCTCTCTCCCTCTCTTTCTCTCTCTGTCTCTATCTCTCTCCCTCTCTTTCTCTCTCTCTCACACACACACACACACACACACACACACACAGGGCCACACTCACCATGACGAGTTTCAGAGGAGCAGGAGAGTTCAAATTCAATTCAATTTTATTTATTGAGCCTATGAGAAGGTGAATTTCCTCCCTTCTCACCGGGCCAAGAAAGGAACAAAGAAACCACTTCCCTGATGTGAGGTGAAGTTGTTGGTATCTAGATGTGTGGATACTGTTTTTGTACCTTGTCTTTGAGCCATATTTTCATGCCTAGTTTCTGTTCCGTGTTTATTGTTTATTGTTTATATTTGTTTAGTTTATGTGTTTATTTTCTGTGTCGCTATTGGAGGTACTTAGTTTTGTGCCTAGTTTCTGTACTTAGTTTGGGGCCTTGCTTGGGCCTTGAAAAGGTGCTGGTATTTGGGCCTAATCAGCCAAGCAGGTGCCCAGGGTACATGTATCTTGGGTTACTGTGAGTACTGATGGAGATAATTTTGAATCACTGTTAATGACTTAATAATATAATAATCAAGTGCTTGTATTATTAATTACCTTATATGAATCATGTACTTATGTAAGCAGGAACATGGCTTTTCTGTGTTTTTGCGTGTGTGTAACCTAGAATATTAGGTGCCACTTAGTCTGCATATGTACAAGACCATGTTTAGACCAGAAGTGATGAGAAGGGACGAACTGTGCTTCTTTCAATCTTGTGCAAAACTTCCATCCTTGCCTCGAGCGTCAGAAATCCACCACGTGGTTTTCCCTGCTGAACGCTCAACTTCTGTCTATATAAACCTTGTGCGATGTGTTTATCATTGCTTCACTTTCAGCCTTGTGCTGTGAGTGAGCCCGATTGCAATTGTTGTTTGTCTAATACAGTGGTTCTCAAAGTGGGGGGCGCGCCCCCCTGGGGGGGCGCGAACACTCTCCAGGGGGGGCGCGATGTCACAGACGGAGAAAAAAAAAAACTACCGCCGACCTGTCACTGGTTAGTGAAAGCTCCCTCAGTGGCGAAATGCAAGGGGCTGGACTGACCCAAACAAATCAAATACGGTTTTGCTCCTGATCCACCAATCAAAACAGAGTTTTTTCATTTGAACGCGAGTTGCACCTAAGTTTCCGAGTATAAAAAAAAAAACGCAGGCATTGGTAAGCTCTCACCCTGAGATGACTCTGCAGAGTTTGTTCAATTTCTCTTGTTTCCTGTATCATTCAGATATTCATTGCTTTATAAACAGTCTTTTTAAAGACTCACTCCTTCCTTAGTAATACCTTACTGCGCTTGCAGTAGGTCTATTCGTAGCCTATTCTAAGGAGTAATTTGCCCCAGTCTTTTGAAAAAGCTCGTAGCCCCGAGGGCTAGCCTAGCTAGCTACCTTTTTCCAACTGCAGCTAGCCCTTTTCTCCTTAACACCTACCTTTATATTTTTGTATCATCCACCGTGTTGCAACAAATAAAACACCAGCACTTGAATACTATTTTGTGCTGTCCCCGTCTACATTGTGTACAGTTAGTTTTGTTAGGAATCATTGCCTAGCACAGCCTTATCCTTATCCATGTCGTTCACAACCACACATACAAGAACACGACGTTGAAATTAGAACCTTATTAACTTCACACACACTGTATCAGCAAACAAACACAACTATGGACACGTTTCTGATTCGTAAAAGTCAGAAAGAGAAGCCTGTGGACTTCTTTAAACATGAATGTGATGGCCTCCAGCAACAACGAACCACCATCTCCAAGCAGTGTCTGGAGGCATCTTATGTAGTTGCTCATAGAATTGCTAAGCTTGGCCAACTCCATACAATTGCCGAAACACTGATTTTGCCGGCCGCGCAAGACGTGTAGAATAGAAGCTAAACTCATCGCAATACTTATGTCAAATGACATTGTATCACGCCGAATATCAGAAATCAGTTTGGGTCCTATTTCAAAGAGGACTACCGTTCATTCGCCTAAGTTCGGGATCCATTTCTCTGCTCAGCAGACGAGCTGTCAATAGACATGAAAGAGCAATTGAAGAGTGACAGTAGACTTAAGCATCTCCCCTATTTCGTCATTCTGGATAGCAATGATCACCTTTGCGACATAGCCTTAAAAATGCTCATCCTTTTCGCGTCGACATATTTGTGCCAGGCAGGCTTTTCAAGACTGACTGCGCTCAAAACTAAATACCGCAACCGCGCACAGATCGAGGAGGACCTGAGGATATGTTTTCAAACATTGCCCCAAGATTTGAGAACCTTTGCAGTGCAAAGCAGGCTCATGTCTCACATTGACAGACCTGTAGGATTTTTTTTGTAAAGATCACAACAGGCCCATAATAATAACAGTATCCAAATTATAGCAATAATAACACTAATTATTATTATGATAATAATACAATAATAATAATTGGTCGATAGTCATTAATTATAATAATAATAACATAATGATGGTGATAATAATGAATAGCCTACTAATAGGCCTACTATTACTGATAATAATAATAACAATAATAATAATAATAATAATAATAAATAGTTATAATAATTGTCTGTATGGGCCTAACAATAGCCTAACCTTGACATGTCAGGCCTATCAATAACAATATGCTATCTATCTATCTATCTATCTATATATGGTGGTGTAGTTGAGGGTGGTGGCGGCGGGCCGCGCGCTGGGGGGGCCCCAACTACCCCTAACCAGCTTTGGGGGGGCCCAGCTTGCAAAAGTTTGAGAACCCCTGGTCTAATAAATATACTTATATGCAGCTCCGGAGTCCTGAGGTAACTAGGGTGAATTTTCACCTATCAAGTACTGTCTGTATTGTTGATTTATGCATGTTTGTTTTGTTGGCACATGTTTTGGGGGCGGATACCGGAGAGTTCCCCCAGTGTAAATAAATAGATACATATTTTTTATAAGAAAGCTACCATCTCCTGTGCTGTGTTTTTTCCCCACATCTTCACCAAGTCCAGTCGCCACATCCCAACAAAGTGGGGTGACCAGTCGGTCCCCTCACATTTGGTGGCAGCGGTGGGATGGTGCGCTGACAGACACTGGAGGTGAAGGGAATAAAAGGACACGGCGACTGGCAGGAGATGGCCTACCGGCAGCAAGAGCTGGAACTGGAGCTTCAGAGAGCACCTCCCTCCTAACTGGCACCTTGACTAGAGCTTAATTGCACTTCAGCAGTTACATTCCTGCACTTCTTTATCCTTTCTAGGTCGTTTTTCTATTTCTTGTAAAGTAGTATTTATTGTTACACCAGGTTTTTTATTGCTCGTAGCTTGACTGTTCTCTCCCTTGTACGTCGCTTTGGACAAAAGCGTCTGCTAAATGACTAAATGGAGCTGGAGCTGGAGCCAGAGGGTGGGCTGCCGGCGTGTCCCGCCACCGTGTGGCGAGCCATGTTTTCATGCCTAGTTTCTGTTCCGTGTTTATTGTGCCTAGCCAATGTGTTTAGTTTATGTGATTATTTTCTGTGTCGCTATTGGAGGTACTTAGTTTCGTGCCTAGTTTCTGTACATAGTTTGGGGCCTAGCTTGGGCCTTGAGAAGGTGCTGGTATTTGGTCCTAATCGGCCAAGCAGGCGCCCAGGGTACATGTTTCTTTGGTTACTGTGAATACTGTCTGTATTGTTGATTTATGTATTGTTGTTTTTCCCCACATCTTCACCAAGTCCAGTCGCCACATCCCAATATGTGTCAAGTGGGGTGACCGGTCAGTCCCCTCACAGCGGCATAACAATACAATAGCCGGGGCAAGGAAAAACTCCTTGTTAGTCAGGAAGGAACCTTAAGCAGAACCACGGCACATAAGGGAGGACACTTCTGCTTGATGTTGGCCGGGTGGAGATAGGAAGGGGGGGATGGGGGAGGGAAACAACAAGTGTAGAACACAGCATACATTTTGGTAGATGTACATAATATATATACAGACATCAGGTGGTATATACATGATACATACAAAACCAGCTTAGTGGGTATACACTGTGCTCATAGGGTTACTGTTACAGGGGTAAGGAGAGTAGGAACAGAAAAACATGTCGGTGGTGGCAATAATATATATTGTATATAAATGCTAGCATAGGGTATGGAGTATGTGTACGGCAGTACGGTGGCGGTGGGTGCATTGGGCTGAGGGTTTCTACAGGTAGATCGGGTGGAGAGACTACAGCAGCGTCCCATAGCGAAGATAGTCTAGATTAGGAGGGGCGACAGTGGTACAGTGGTAGAGAAGTCGTTTAGTAATCAGAAGGTTGCTAGTTCGATTCCCTGTCGAAGCGTCCTTGAGCAAGACACTAAACCCCTAATTGCTCGTGATGTGCAGTGTGCCATCAGTGTAAATGTAAAATGTATACATTGTAAGTCGCACATATGTAAGTCGCTTTGGATAAAAGCGTCTGCTAAATGACTAAATGTAAATGTAGGAGAGAAAGAAAAAACAGAGTGAGTGGGTAGAATTTGGCTGTCCATATGCGTAGATGAGGAGCGGTGGGGGTGAGGAGCAATGTTTCCACATCCATCAGCAATTGGAACATGCTATAAGGAAGAGAGAACATTTTTGTTTGTAGACATCAATTTGGGAAACAGATAAGGAGATACTTTTAGGTAGTCAATTAACAGTTTTTAGTTACCCAAGTCTGTTTCACTGCTCCCCCTGATCGCACTGATAAGCGACAGCCTAGAGAAGCTGGAGCAGAGCATCATCACCAGGAGCAGTTGTTGGAAGATTCGCGATTCAGAAGACATTCACAATCTTTCAGTATTCCTATCGTGCGTCCATAAGAGAGTGAGTGTTCTGTTGTTATTTTTGTAAATTAGCGAGTCTGTCAAAAGTAACTAGTATCTGTTATTCCATGTAGTGTTGTAATCATCCACTGTATCCTCATATTGCACTCTGTTACCCTGAAAGGCCCTGAAAGGCAGTAAGGGCAAAAACACTTTCCTGCTGTGAGGTGAAGTGGAAATGAATCTAGATGTGTGGAAACAGTTTCCTACAGCAGCGTCCCATAGCGAAGATAGTCTAGATTAGGAGAGAAAGAAAAAACAGAGTGAGTGGGTAGAGTTTGGCTGTCCATATGCGTAGATGAGGAGCGGTGGGGGTGAGGAGCAATGTTTCCACATCCATCAGCAATTGGAACATGCTATAAGGAAGAGAGAACATTTTTGTTTGTAGACATCAATTTGGGAAACAGATAAGGAGATACTTTTAGGTAGTCAATTAACAGTAGGCAATATGGCCATTTTATCAGTATTATTATAGGCATTAGCAATGTGATATAAAAGGAGAGGGAGAGAGAGAGGCTGCCTGGCTAGGTGTATGGGAATATTATTTAGCATTTAGTTCGATTTGGTACATGAGGAGATTTTAGTCATAAGCTTTGTAAGGGTGGCAGGGTGCATAGCAGTGCCCAATCGGCTGGTGACAGCCGCAACACACGCCGTATGCTGTACCCAGGATCAGATCAAATGGGTCCAGTGGGAGGGGCTCTCTTTCTCTCTCTGTCTCTCTCTCTCTCACACACACACACACACACACACACACCATGAAACTCACCATGAAGAGTTTCAGAGGAGCAGGAGAGTTCAAATGGGTTCAGGGGGAGGGGCCAACAGTGACCATGAGAGCAGGCAGGTGGTCAGTCAGTAGTAGTCAGCGAGGAAAGTCAGTCTAAAGCTCAGCAGTAAAGTGCACATTTAGGAACAAATCTAAGGAGCACAGAGGCAAGGCACTTCAACAATAGCATACATCTCCAAGGAGGGCAAGGCTGGTCACAGAATCCAGGATGCAGAGAAGGTTCAGAATGGCGATATATGACAGATATAGTAGTACAACAGTACAACAGGGCAGGTTTATCAGCTTGATAAGAAATGGAAAATTGTCTCTCTCTCTCTCTCTCTCTCTCTCTCTCTCTCTCTCTCCCTAACTTACATGAACCAAGGCCCATCCAAAGATACTGCATCTGTTAATATTCTTTTTCTGAATGCCAAGAGCGTTCATGTCAGCAGTGAGCACTAGACCTTTGAGACCCTTTTGTTTGTTCAGTATATCTCCGTTTGGCCTTTGAAGTTAACCTTTACACACCTTGATGCCACCGACAACAGCCCGACAAAGAGCAACGTGCACAGCATGGTCAGAGACATATTTACAGGATGCCATTAATGTACACATGCACAACAAAAATAGTAGATGGTTGGTCTGGTCCACAGCTAGCCACTGCTGTGCACCCCCGTTGTGCAGGCAACGCACAATACACTGGGACACAGAGAGGTCACAGAGAGGTCATTGTGTGTTCCCAGAGTTCCGTGGGCTGTGCATGGGGTTCACGTGTACAGAAGGTGACCAGACGGTTTTTAGTTACCCAAGTCTGTTTCACTGCTCCCCCTGATCGCACTGATAAGCGACAGCCTAGAGAAGCTGGAGCAGAGCATCATCATCAGGAGCAGTTGTTGGAAGATTCGCGATTCAGAAGACATTCACGATCTTTCAGTATTCCTATCGTGCGTCCATAAGAGAGTGAGTGTTCTGTTGTTATTTTTGTAAATTAGCGAGTCTGTCAAAAGTAACTAGTATCTGTTATTCCATGTAGTGTTGTAATCATCCACTGTATCCTCATATTGCACTCTGTTACCCTGAAAGGCCCTGAAAGGCAGTAAGGGCAAAAACACTTTCCTGCTGTGAGGTGAAGTGGAAATGAATCTAGATGTGTGGAAACAGTTTCCGTGCCTAGTTTCTGTGCCTAGACTTTGCCTAGTTTTCTGTATTTAGATGTGTGAATAGATAATGTGCCTAGTTAGAAATGTGCCTAGTGAATTAGCATACGAGTTTGCCTTCTTTTGTGTACTGTTTGTTTGTTAGTTTATGTTTGTTTATTTTAGGGGCACCTGTGTGTGGTCAATGCCTGAGGGTCCCCGCGTATAGAAATAAGAATCTCCTGCACCCTTCTTCCCAACTTCACCACCAAGTCCAGTCACCACATCCCAAAAACGTGGGGTGCCTGCCTCGGTCCCTCACATACGCCTTCAGTTACATCACCGTCAGTAATCTCTAGGCAGAAGTAACGGAGGTAACGGAATGTTCACAGTAACTAATCCGGTTTTAAAGGGACAGAGCCACATTTATGATTTGGGAACGTAGGGCATGTTTATGAGCTTGATCAGAAATGGCAAAGTTAGGTACTCCAGAAAGATAGAAAGTAAGGAGGATGTCTGATGGACAAACGAAAGGTTGCAGGTATTGTGGGTTAGTTAGACAGAGCGCGCTGGGGCAGAAGATAGCTGTAGTGAGGGTTAGATAGTGACCTGTTCTCCTCTCTCTCTTTCTCTTTCTCTCTCTCTCTTTCTCTCTCTGACTTACAAGACCCAAGGCCCATCCAGAGATACTGCATACTGCAGTGGATCATGCCAAGAGCTGTCATGCATGCTTGGCCACTTACCTAAGTGACACGTTAGACCTTTGAGACACGTGCAGCGTGCGTGGGTGCGTGCGTGCGTGCGTGCGTGCGTGCGTGCGTGGATGAGAAATCACACTGCAGCACAGTACTGTTCTGAGCCATCAACAGAAATCCAGATGTGACCCCAACTCCTGCGCCATGTTCATTAACATATGGCTGTGGTGTCGGTGTGTTTGTGTTTGTGTTTGTGTTTGTGTGTGTGTGTGTGTATGTGTGTGCAAGTGTGTGTGTGTGCGTGTATGTGTGTGTGTGTGTGTGTGTGTGTGTGCAAGTGTGTGTGTGTGTGCGTGTTTGTGGTCTGTGGCTGTTGTGGATTAGCCACCAGCCACCAGAGATTACAAGTTCCATGTTTATTGACATATGGCTGTGGTGTGTGTGCCTGTGCGAGTGTGCACGCGTGTGGTCTGTGGCTGTTGTGAATTTATGTAGCCAAAGACTACACAGGCTATGTACAAATACAATTAGAGGGTGACTGTCACGCCAGCGCTGAGCCCTGCTCCTGCCACGCCCCTTTTCTCCCTAGCTCCCATGTTCCATTGTTCCCATGATTGATTTCCTGTTTGCGTGTTTATCTTAGTTGCCTAGGTTTGTTCTTTGGACATCTATTTTCTGAGCGTTATTTCCCAGTTTAGCTTTTGTGGTCTCCCCTTTCCCCTGTTTCCCCCTGTACTGGCTGTTTCCAATAAACTCTGTCCATTCACGTCTTTGAGTCACCTGGAGTCTTTGACAAGCTCATCTGAGGCCTGTAGCGGATTCCTGCTCCAGTGCTCCCTTGCCCTGGAAATGCAGCCCCATTGGTTCCCCACTGAAGGAACCAGAGTGGATCCCTATGTGATCTCCCTGCTCCAGAGTGGATCCTAATATGATCTCCCTGCTCCAGGGCAAGGCCCTCCAGTGGGCGGTATCCGTGTGGCGCCAGGGTGGGCCGGTTACAAAGTCATTCAATGCCTTCACCACTCATCTTCGGGAGGAGTTCGAGCTAACGGTGGGGGATTCTTTCATCCAGGAAAGGCTACATCGACTCCACCAGGGCAGATCCTCCAGCACCGATCTCACCGATGCAGTTCTTTTCCCTGGCAAGTGGCATTGATTACTGCTTTCTGGCAGCGGCTGGAACCCGCACTCCGCCTGCCCCTCTCCGTGTATGACGACACTGCCATCTCGCCCTCCGGGGCCTGCCTCGTAAAGGTTGCCGTTCCACGCCCCTCACGTCCATGTTCCATGTTGTGCCAGAGTACGGGACTGGAGCCCAAACACCCTCGCTCCGACTCCTGCAACCACAACTACGTCTATCCCGTTCCAACCCGGTGATTCACGTCTTTGAGTCGCCTGAAGTCCGTGATAGTGACTGTGACGGTCGTGGTGCGACCGCACAGGAACGGCACACTTCTGCCCCATATTTGCGACCACTAGCGCACCCAACAGACATGGTTTGCACACACACTCACACACAAACACTCATACCACTGATTATAATTGGATCCTACCTCGTGGAATCTGCTAATTGCCTAGACTGGCAGAGGGGACCTTAAAAATGGTGTGGGCCAGACCACGTGAATATGGTGGTTATTTTACATACCTGTAAAACCTGATAATGTATAACATAGCTATTTCTTTGTGTAAGGATACGGAAGAAATGCTATGTTTGTCTCAGGGTCTGTTTCGTCATTGTGTATTGGTTGGTTTTTGTGTCTACCCTTTGTTTTAGAAATGGTGCTGGCCACCTCCTATATATGTTCATTGTTCTGTGTAGGGTTTTTTGTCTTGTTCAGGTATGTGCATATATGTTGACCCTTTTGACTGCTGTTTGTTGACCTCTATTTTAGCAGGTATTTTTAATCAGAGATTGGTACTGCTGATTGTTGTCCTCTACCCAATTTAGAGGCATAGCAGGTTACATTCCTGGAGACTGCTGATTTTTGTCCTCTACTGAATTAGAGGCTGAGCAGGACTCCAGGATATTGGAAGTTAATAAAACGTATATTTTTGAACCCTCACGCTGAGCTTTTTGGGCCAAACCCACAAATTTGACGGCAACCGAGGCTCAGTCTGTCACAGTGACACACCAGAGGTAAGTAAACTACGAATCCCACCCCCAGTATACACGCACACGCACTCATCACTGTAAACCACTTTCCTAACTTCTATAACCAACTTCCTAACCTATACACACAAGTGATTTGCAAAACACTAAACACACTTGAATGCTTTAGACACAGAAGTATATCAAGAGGTCACTTCCTGGCAATTCCAAAACACTGACTGTCAAATGACCACACCTATGAGCCTGTCAAATAAACACAATCGAGAAAAACTGTAAGAGAGCCATGAAGGTCAAAGGTCATAGGTCATAGGTCATAGGTCTAAATGTCTAGACTGACTCCCAAGCACTCACTCACGCACAGAACATAGGAACAGGAACTCACACACACACACACACACACACACACACACACACACACACACACACACACACACACTCACGCACAGAACATACAGTAGGAACAGGAACTCACACACACACACACACACACACAGACATGGACACACGCACACACGCACACACGCACACACACACACACACACACACACACAAAGACACACACACACAGACACACACATTTGTAAGAAAACAAATGTATTTCAGCCTGCATAATATTTTGCATTTTGTCCAACATTCCAACTATCAGAAATGGCAAAGTTTTTTTTTTTTTTTAAAGATTTATTTTTTTATGCCTTTAATCAGATAAGACAGTAGAGAGAGACAGGAAGCGAGCTGGAGACAGATCGAAAGAGGGATTGGGAGCTGGCCGCGAGTCGGACTCGACCCGGGTCCCCATGGACATTCCGACCCATTTATGGTACGGGGATGCTGCTGCTTGTGCCACAGCTCCCCCCAGAAATGGCAAAGTTAGGTACTCAGGTAAAGATGGAAAGTAAGGAGGACATCTGATGGATAAACAAAAGGTCAATGCGTTCAGAGAAGTGTTGTATGTTCACTCGGAAAAGGATGAAAGAGAATTAGAACTTGTCAGACGAATTCAGGAAGTCTCACAGACATCTGTGAAGCATCAGTGATGCTTGATGAAAGACTTCATAAATGGATGACACTACAGGAGAGGCGCCTACCACAGCTTCCTGTCTGCCTGCGTACATGTACCCGCCCTGACCTATGACCTTTGGGCTGAGCCCTGCTAGTGCTATGCACTTTCCAAACACACACACACAAGCACAAGATCACTATCTTGCACTACCCATCCTCACAAGCACAAGAACATTATATTTTTTGCACTTTCCTCCTGAACACCGACACTGTCAAAATCATTGCACTCTGTACAATAGGGTCAGACTCATTCCTGTATCTGGAAACACTCTGTGTGAATATGTTCCCCCTATGTGTATGTATATGTGATTTATGTATGTATGTCGGTGAGGTGTATAAGTGTATATGTGTATAAGCTACTGGATGACCTAAATTTCCCTCGGGATTAATAAAGTATCCATCTATCCATCTATCTATCTATCTATCTATCTATCTATCTATCTATCTATCTATTAGGTTTGAATAGTACAATATTTCTATCCTAAATCTTGTACATTGGGGATGTATAGAGGGTTTCGTATGTATGGCATATTCTGATTTGTTTCTCAGCAGACAATTGAGACAGTCAGGTGTCCAGATCAGTGTTATCTGTATCCACTATCTTCACGAAGTGACGATTGTATATATTGTGTTGCAAGTGAGACACATGCATAAATATTATGTTATATGATACATATGGAGCTTTTTTTCATCTGTGTAGTTCCAGTGGTAGAGCCCCAGGCCTAGATTATTGTCAGTGCTTTCAAAGCTTCAATGTCGATGCGTTTAGAAACGTGTTTCTTGTTCACTCGGAAAAGAATGAAAGAGAAAAAGAACTTGGTTGACAAATAAGACAAACAAACCCAGGAAGTCTCACAGACATCTGTGGCTCAGAAGACTTCATAAATGGATGACACTACAGAAGAGGTGCCTACCACAGCTTCCTGTCTGCCTGCGTACACGTACTCGCCCTGACCCGTACAGCTAAACTAGCACGCATAGATCAATAATGCAGTATTTGTATCAGGTATGTTTGTATGTTCTTCTTAAAAATGTCGTATATACTCCATTTCCAAATATTCATCTACAGCTGTCTCATACACAAATAACCCACCGAGAAACTTTTTATTTATTTATTTTATCAAAAGTTTGCAATTCTACATAACCAAGTCCAAGTCCATAGCAATGGTTTTCATCGTCATAACAGAAGAAGATTGAGGAGAAGAGGCCGCTTGAGCTCAATATACCACTGTACTGCCACCTGCTGTCCCTAAGGGTGCATTACATATTTGTAACACCATCAGCAACACTCGTCACAGGACACCTCATGCTGAAGAGTGTGGAGTCTGGTGGAACGAACAACAAAAGCAACATCAAGATTATTCTAATTTGTCACATTGACAAATAACTTCATTTGAAAAACACACTTTTGATATGCTATGATCTCTCCTAAATGACTCTATAAGTAATTTACCCATGTGAACATAGAAACACTTAGAGAGGAGACAAATCAGACAATGCTAACCTTTATGAGTGATACATTTTAATGATACCAGGATGCACCAGTGAATGCGGGGTATTTCAGATACGAAATGTTCCTGTAAAGTGTAAGAACAGCACTCCCTCACACTCTGCTGTCCTCTGTGTCTTGAGTATGTTGATTGGCACATCCTGCTGATAAACAGCCCTATGAATCAAACAGACAACAAACAAAAGTCACAGACACAAAAACACACAGAGAGATTCCTCACTACATTCCGCCTAAGATCTGCACTTTTACGGACGTTACAGGACATGTTAGAGATGTCATCATCTACTGAGCCTTTGACCTTTGACCTAATGTACCTGATATCTGTGTTTGGTTATGCAGCAGGCGATGGAAATCACACTTGTGTAGATGAACACTCTGAGGAGTAAAAACAGAATCTCCCACACGTCACCTACAAACTCCTTCTGCTCATCAGCCAGAGGTTCCTCTGAAATTAAAACTAAATGCAAAATACACAATAGTAATGACTGCCATTCTGTAATTGTGATATCATCAAATTCATGATTATTTACTTATTTCCCATCATGCAAACGCACCTATTATTAACGTCCAATTTTTGGATATTGATCCTGCCTTTGTTCTCATATCACAGGTGTAGTTTCCTTCATCAGACTTCTTTACGTCAGATATCTGAAGCTTAGCTGGCATTGCAACATCAACACGCATCCTTTTGGAGGTGAATCGAGGTGTGGTCATTTTAGTTATGGGGCAGTGAAAATACAGCAGGTTCTGATTTTTGTACCAGGCCACCTGGATAAGGTCCACAGTCTGGCTGGGCTCAGTGGACTTGCTGCATTCAAATATAGCCGTTTCCCCAGGCGTCCGTCTCTGAGAGTCTGCGATGTCTGATAACAAATTGGAAAGTGATTCAGCACACTGACCACCAAAACAGTAATCCAATAAACTCCACCAAGTCTGGTGGTTGCATCTTTTTTTATATATTTCCACAGAAACTAAATGTTTAGTTAATTTCAGCAAAGGTAATGCATAATGTTTACCCAAAATCTGAAGAACTATAAGGAGTGCAGAAGTCGGCTTCATCCATCCTTTTGCCATGGCGCATTGTGATGGTTCTCACGGTTTTGCTAACCCACACATCACAACCAGAACCCTCAACGCCCTCTTCCTGTTAGACTTCAGTGGCAGTTACGTCCCTGCCACTTGTTGCAATCACCAATTTCGTCCCCACCACTTTTGGCATCTGAAAATAAAACCTCACTACAATGAATAGAAAGCTTCTTTTGCTCTCTGCTTAATTACTGTGGATAGATGATAATCGAATTGATACGCAAAGAAAAAGGTACTGTAACGTTGTTGCAATCACAGGCGGAGCTTGCCTTTCCAGTAGACGGAGGGGTACCTTTCTGTCTCTGATAGTATAGTATAAGTTAAGCTATCTGTGGAGGCTAGCCTATAAGCCTCAGTGTGGACGGCAAAGTGTTCCCAACGCGTAGCAAATAATCCTTGTCCAGGCATGACCTCTCTTTGGGTGGTGTTCCCGTTTATTATAAAGATAAAAATGTATACATAAAACAAGCTTTTGTCGGTGAAGTGGGTTTTCCGTCTACGGTAAGAACCGTGTGTTCCCCGCCATCCACACCTTTCCCTAATTGAGTAATCACACCTGTAGATATACCCAATTCCCAGTGGCGTGCCACACCCAGTGCAATACTCCCCCAAGTGGCTAAAATAAGTAACACTAAAATAAACCTAACTAAAAGGTGGATAGAAATGGCTCCTACACTATCCGATACTTTTATTTTCTTTGGTACCCAGTCTTCTTATGTTTCCGGTGTCCATTGATTTCTATTCACATTATTTGCAGTTATTCGCGCAACTGCTCTTACTGGTGCCATTGGAATAATACCTGCACCGTTCTATTTGAACACTTTTCAAACCAAACTGCACTCCCATGTCTATTACCCCAGCACTTTTCAAACCAAACGGATGCCCATGCGGTTTCACGATGTTTGGTGTGAAGTGTGAAGACTTCAGGTGGCTCTGTCAATCCTTACACAAACCATTTTGTGGTTGAATGTAACCAGCAGCTGACATTGCCTGTTTCAGAGCCCATCATAAACAGTTGCATACGTTTTTTGCCCATTGTCATCATCTTACCTCTTTCTTTATTATTTTTATTTTTATTTAAAATGATTTATCGGTTTGTGGTCAGCGTCATGTTATTGATCTCCCTGCTCCAGGGCTTCTGATCAATGTGCATACCAGCATTCCAAATATGACATGTCTCACATGATTAGCCAATTTGCTCTTGCTCTATCCACAAGAACATTGAATATTTTGGCCACATAGGTGTTAATTAAGAGATTTCACCTTAAATGTTCATTAAGATAATTATTTGATTAATGTAACTTACTAGTTAATACACATCTGCAAAGTATGTCAACATGAGAACAAGACTTTACAGGGGAAACCCAAAAGTCAGGATTAGATACAGCTTTGTTTTACTAACTAGAGAAATACTATCTTGGCCTCTGGGTCTGGAAAGGTCCAAGATGAAAGTCATACTTTACTGCACTGTTGCTGTTGAGACAGAACCGACTTCACAGATTATGGATGTCCTTTGAGATCCATGGTAACATACCATACAGTACATGAACATGTTATTAGGCCTGATGAGTGTGTTTTCTCCAGTCTACCACAAGTGGGCGCTATTTCCCTGATTTTGGAAAGCTCATTCAAATCTGCCTTGCCTGAAATATCTTGAAACATTCAAAGTATAGTTTGCGATTCCACTGACAAAATTGTAATTAAACACACACATCATATCACCCACTGGAAGTCTGTTTATTTGTGGTAATGTGTCTAACGTCGGAAAAATAAAGTCGCTTGATGAAGACAGCCAGAGCACAAAGCCAAGAACTCAACTGAGAGATTCAGATGAATGACGTCAATTATCAGGCAACAAAAAGAATATGCAATTCTCCAGTTGTGCAGATAAGTGTTTTTGGTTTTAATGCCTAAATAAACCACATCTCTGTGAGTCATCGGAGCAATAGAATACCGAGCTTTCGGCTCTCTGGCTCTTGCTCTTAGAACAGTACTTTGACTGGGCTGTGTGTGAAATCTTTACAGGCTTTAAAGAATGAAGGCTTGAAAAAGTGTTTGCTACAATAAAGACAGAAAGAAAGAAAGAAAACACAAAGGAATGAATGAATGAATGATTCAATCAATCAGGCAATTATCCAATACATGAAAAAATGAATGCATGAATGACCCTCAGCTCTCTCCTCAATGATAATGTGCTATTCTTGTATCCTGACACTGTTCCTAACAATAACACTTCCTCTATTGTGGATTCCTTCCTCCTCCCATGATATACACACAGCCTACTCATAAACTAACTGGGGCACAGCAAGTTTATTTGCTTTCTCTTTCTCTAAACTCCTGCCTGTCTACCCCTCCCTCTCTGCATCTCTGTTTGAAGTCCACACACGCAAACACACGGCCACTGCACATACATTAGCTAACCAGCGTGAGGCAGGCAGGAGAGAAAGCAGGCAGGTGGGTAGTTTGCCTTTGTTGTGTGGGCACACCTCCAGGGAGTGCCATGTTTGTCCTGAGCCCGCTAATGGCTGGGAGGGGCTGCACCGAACGCACTTGGTGTTGGGTGGGTGGATGAGTGAATGTGTGTGTGTGTGTGTGTGTGGGGGGGGGGGGGGGGTACAGAGGCCTGGTGGCACACTTTTTACTGTCTACATCGTTATCGTTCAGCAGAGGAACTCTCAGTGCAGATGGGTGGGAGAAAGAGAGCAGGAGAGAGAGAGAGGGTGAGAGAGAGAGAGAGGAGGGTGGGAGAGAGAGAGACAGGGTAGGGGAGAGAAAGAGGGTAGGAGAGAGAGAGAGAGAGAGAGACAGGGTAGGAGAAAGAGAGAGGGTGGGAGAGAGAGAGGGTAGGAGAGAGAGAGGGTAGGAGAGAGAGAGAGAGAGAGAGAGAAAAAGGGGGTGGGAGAGAGAGAGTTAAAAGAAAAGAGTTTTGGCTGCAGGCACGTACGCATTGTGTGTTGGTGGGTTGTTGTTGTTGTTGTTGTTGTTGTTGCTGCAGTACCTTACCCCTCTCTCAACATACATAATAAACCATGAAGGCATATGCAATGGCAGATTGCCAGTACACAAAAACAAGCAGCTGCTGTTGTGTCTAAGTCAGCCTTCATATCCGTCTAAAAACAAACTTGTGTCCTGTCCCAAATGAGGCCTTAAACACACTCCTTGAGTTTGTCTCTCTGATGCCCCAGCAGGCACCGTGACCTTTGAACCCTCAGTACTGCCGCCACGCAGCTGCTGTTTAGCGTACTCTTTGACCTCCACCCGTTGGTGCACAACGCTTCCCAGCACGTTTATTGAAACAAGTTTGGGCAACCAGTGGGAGATAGGCCTACTGAGCTGCGTTTCAAAGCGCTGCTCGAAACAATTTGATTGAATTTGACAGGGTCCCTGAAAAAAAAAATCAGGGGCAAACGGGATCAAAGCAGTGTATCTCGTTACGCGAAGAGTAACTGACATTCGTGGAATTAAAAGATGAAAAGGCAGATCGGCTAATGCGAACTAACCGACGCTTTGTTTTTTTTTCCTTGATATGCACGCATGAGTCATTAAGACGACGTTCAGGGGAATAATGATGAAAGTTGGAGTAGTCGAATGCAGCATGATGTCTCTAGATACTTGGAGTTATTCTTGGAGAAAGGGTTTAATTAGTCTCTGTTACGCCTGCACTGTCACATTTCTGCAGAGTTTTGGGGTAGGGCTATGGAGAGGTTCACCTGCTCAGACAGCTCCGTGTCGTGTCCCTTCCTTCATCCAATGAGAACCTCTAAAGTCACTCACACTTCCGGACATACACGGCTGCGGAGTCCCGTTCTGTTCCCAGTGCCTGCGTTGCTCAGAAGACGTATCGTCATGAACCATGTGTGTCTTTGCCGGTCGCGTTGGATTACTAGAGTATTATTCTGAGGATTGTCTACGGATAAACGGCAGGTCGCATCTAAAGCCCGGAGAAGTATTTGGATATCGGCAGAACTTGCGCTCTCTTGAACATAAGGAAATATCACGGGAGTGTTCAGTGTTTCGTGCGAGGCGTGGATGACAAAGAGATTTATTTGAGGGGGGAAAGTACGCGCCTGATCAAGATGGAAAAGATCTGCTTTGCTTCTTTGCTTTTGTTGGCAAGTTTAGGTGAGCCTGTTTTTCTTATGATTGCAGAAATATTTTGAACAGTATTCTGTCAGATCTTTTTTTTCCAGGATATCTAACCGATAGGGGTTTGACGGTTCACAAATCACCATCTCTTGCGCGTTTGCGGGGGGTTAGTTTAAGTAGGAATGTGTTTGGAAGTATTAATCGCTTTTTTTCTAATGTCACATGTTCAATAGTCTATATGTGTTAGTAAAATCGGCTACGATGTTTTGACAACGCAGGTAAATAGCATAGGCTTTTAGAAAAAACCTCTCGTGTAATACCAAGTCATACTTACTAAATGGTAGTCCTGAATGGGACAGAGTTCTTCAGGGTAACAAAGTGGGTTACGGCAGGTTTTCCGCTTGAATTTGATTACTTTCTTTGAAGGTATGTTTGCGCGTTAATTAGGAAAGGAAAGGTAACCAAACATTAACTTGAGAGCACTGTGATGAAATGACCACTATAAACGTACGTGACAAAATATCTAACAGGTGTGAGAGAGACGATATGACAGAAATAGGGAGAGAGAGATGACTGCCTTAATACAAATTATCAACAGTCTGACCACGGATAAAAGGTGTGGCAGGCTTCCGTTGTACGTCCTGTCAATCATACCTGCTTACACACACACTCATGACCAGCACTTGGGTCACTCGCTAGCAAATGGGTCCCTCATCCTGAAATTGGATCCCTTCTGCATGTAAATGAACCTTGTGGTTCCGGGTGTGATACCACTGAACAGAAGAAGTCCATCATATGCCGAACCGTGAACGGCACCACAGTGTGCGAGGCAGGGTGTGAGTCATGATTTCCCCTGGATTTCTGGGACATGGCAGCGGCCGTGTGATGTGACCCAGGTCTTACGACCGCTCTTAACTGAAGGTGTGAAGATAGAGTTTGAACTCACTCTAGCTGTAACTCTAGCTGTCACCTCTTGGTGAGCCATGATGACAATCATATATATATATATACACACACACTGTAGCCAGTTATTGACTGTTTGTGTGAAGGTGTCAGTTTGTACAGTAGTTAAATTCCTACACTTTTTATTTCTTATGTAAAGTAGTATTTATTGATACACTAGGTCTCTATTGCTGGTAACATGATTGTTCTCTCCTTTGTCGCTTTGGATAAAAGCGTCTGCTAAATGACTAAATATAAATGTACATTTTTGGTTTACTGAAGGAACGTGTGTGTGTGTGTTACTGTTAATGCGGTTGAATGGAATGTGTAATGTGCAATGGAACTGTGAGGTGCTGCATGCCTGTGTTGTCACAGCTGATATGCTGGCACATGCCTGTCCACACAGGCACGCTAACAAGCAGGCTGGGACCCAGACCACCATGTCATCCCACCTTCCTGGCTTGCTTGGAGACATTTGAAATGGCCTTTGCTTGTGTTCAGAAAGTATAGGGTGTGTGTGTGTCATATGTGTGTGTCATATGTGTAAGATATATATGTGTGAAAGTGAGTGTGTGTCAGCTTGCATGTTGACAAGTTTTCTGAGTTTCGTTTCTCAGCTAGCTTCCCTTCACCCTACTCTGTTACCTGTAGCTTACCCTTGTGTGAACAAGCCCAGACATGCTCCATATTTCTCACCCTTTTATCATTCTCTGTCACTGTTCTCTCTCCCTCTCTCTCTCTCTCTCTCTCTCTCTCTCTCCACCCCTCTTCCCCTCCCCTCCCTCTTTTTGTTTTGCTTCTTTCTCTCATTCTCCTATTTCACCCTCAATAAGTTGGTGTCCCAACCTGTTCTCTGTGTGCCATCATCTCTCTCTCTCTCTCTCTCTCTCTCTCTCTCTCTCTCTCTCTCTCTCTCTCTCTCTCTCTCTCACACACAAACACTTGCAGGCGGATGGCGGGGTGCCTTGAAATGTTTTATACCACTGTCAAATCCCCTTCCCTCTGCCAGTTAGTCTCACTGTCTCACATACGGCTGTGAGATTTCTCATGCCAGCACGCTGATCAGTGTCCCCAAATAAGGCTACTTGAGATTCATTTGACCATAAATGGGGACGGTGTTCAGAATGCCATGCATTTGTATTTGGCATTGTATTCACCTGGGCTCCTGTCATAGTGTATTATTTGTTTAAGGATTGTAATCCAATGCTTAAGTGTGTGTGTGTGTGTGTGTGTGTGTGTGTGTTGGCCTCTGCAGACACTTAATCAGCCAGAATGGTTGTGTAGACTTAATGTCATACAATTTTCAAGTTATCTTTCAGCGTACGTTTTTTTTCAATCTCTTGAGTGCACTGTCAGGGTCAGGTTGGGAAGGTTGTCGAGCAGTGTTTCCTTTTGCCTTGTCGTTTCATGCTATTTTGTGTGCGAGTGTGTGTGTGTGTCTGTATCTGTAGAGAGACGCCACATGAGATATGGACATATCCTGTTCTTCTGCTCCAGGCGAGCGTGAGCGTGATGAGACTAATTCTGAGCTCACGGCAGCGTTGTCTGTGCACTCCCTGTGACTGTCTCTGAGCAGCTCTCAGTTCTGATGCCTGACTGATGCACTCGGCTTCCCCCCGCACACACACACACACACACACACACACACACACACACACACACACACAGTGGTGTGCACTTCCTCCTCGCTTCCATGTGAGGCACGTAGGGAGAGAAACAGTCACAACGGCAGATGTGAAGGGACTGTGTTTTGATAACTCAGCTCCGTGGCCTAGCCCAGTGGCATGGTTGACAGCAAAGGGTTTCCTGTCAGTGATGTATGAACAGACAAAGTTGTGTAGATTTAATGGCTTATCAATGTAAATTCACTTTCTCTCTCTCTCTCTCGTCCTCCAGCTCTGTGCCAGGGCAGGGTCGTTAGGGTCCCCTCCGGCCCTTTGGTCCGCGTTGAGGGCCAGGCTGTGTCGATCCGCTGCAACGTCTCTGAATACGAGGGCCCCAGAGATCAGGACTTTGAGTGGATGATGCTGCAGGGACAGAACCAGTTCCAGCTCATTTCCACGTTCGATAGCTCGTACCCCGACGCCCTCTTCAAGAACCGGGTCTCCAGCGGCGACATAAGCATCAAGAAGATTACCGACTCGTCGGTCGAGCTGAAGATCAAGAAGGTTCGAGCTACGGACAGCGCCACCTATCAGTGTAGTACTCCCAGCACTGACACGGTCTTCAGTGGGAACTACAAGGCAGACGTAGAACTCAAAGGTAGGCCTGATCATACGTGCAAATATTGAGCAGGGTTTTTGTTTTACTGTCATTTGTCTCCTAAATGTTAATGTGGTATTGATAGAGTTGGACAATTATATTGTGGTTGGTGCCCTCAGGCACTGACAAATAGTGAGGTCCTGAAAGCCCTGCTCTGTCACCACTGTTCCCACCAACCTGTTGCCACTCATCAGTCACCAGTACTTGCTCTGCTGCTGCTGCTGGGCAAATTGGGTTTGGCAGCAAGAAATGGAGTCAGGCGTTGTTCCTCGATACTGGATCCAAAACTCCTGAACCTGTTCGTTCCAAGAGCACTCTCTCTTCTGTGACACATGCCTCCAGTATTCCTAGTCCCAATTGTCTATTATGCACACACACACACACACACACTCTTAACACATACACACACACACACACACACACACACTCAAACACACATCTCCAAACCATCTCCCTGCGCAACAACCCCTCCTTTCCACAGCCTCCTTGGTTTCGTATTCCCCAAGAAGGAGGTTATTTCAGGTTGTTCTGAACCTTAAGCGGTTTCTAAACCCCTCCCCGCACTCCATCAGTGGATGATTTATTGCTACAAAACCACATCTACTGCTCCCCAGCACCACCAGTATGTGGCTTTCAGACAGGAAGGCTTACATTCACTTTTAAAAAGAGGGCATTTGGGAGCTTTTTGGCTCTCCAGTTGGAGGGAGGGCTTCCAAATTTAAGAAAGATCACCTCTCTCGCTCTCTCTCTCTCTCTCTCTCTTTCTTTCTTTCTTTCTTTCTTTCTTTCTTTCTTTCTTTCTTTCTCTCTCTCTCTCTCTAGCTTTCTCTTTCTCTCTCTCTCTCTCTCTCTAGCTCTCTCTCTAGCTCTCTCTCTCTCGCTTTCTCTCTCTCTCTCGCTTTCTCTCTCTCTGTCTCTGTGTGCCCTCTCAGAAGAGAAGGTGAAGGACAGGTTAGTAAAGGAAGCATGGCAGTGGCTACAATGTTAAGGGAGATATCACAGTGCCTGCTGGGTATGAGGTCAAGGTCACTGGTACACTCTGCCATCTCTTAACACTTGTCAGCAATTCACACTTGGGCACAGTTACCCAGAAGGCCTTTCAGTTGTGAAGGGTTGTGAAAAACCCTTCCTGCTCTACACACTCTCACACTCTGACACTCTCTCACACACACACACACACACACACACACACACACACACACTCACACACACGCTCACACACTCACATGTCCACAACAACAAAACAATGAGATTAAGAGAGATAAATGTGACTTCATTGAGTCATGCTTTTCATTCCAGAATCTGCCTTGTTATGGGGATGTGGCTGTTGAAATTTTGGTTGTTCAAGGTCTTGGACATTCTGCAGTACATTCGTATTGTGGTTTGATATCAAATTACACTGTGACTTGATGAGATGATTTGAGATGGGTCAAGGGTAGAGGATGCATGAGGGACATTGATCGAAAAGCCAGCCTGACATTTCACATCTTTCAAAGATAATTAACTGAGAAGGGACGAATCCAAGTGGAAGATCCAGATGTTGCACATTTGTGTGGTGTCTTCCCAGTGCTTTATGACTGATAACTTCAGAAGTTTAAGCAGATGCCTATTTGAGATTAAGCTGTATTTTAAATAGCACATTTTAACATCTGCATTTTCCTCTTACAGTGATAGGGGACAGCCTGAAGGTGGCGCCGTCAATCCCACAGCCTATGGTGTCTGAAGGGGAGCAGTTGGAGCTTCACTGCAATACCACCAGAGCTTTCACAGAGCACACTTCTCTATCAGTCACGTGGTCTTTCAAGGTGGGAGGCTCTCCAATGGCGGAGATCCTGACCTTCGGTCCCGACGACAAGGTCACAGTGGGCGATAGCTCTGCCCAGCGCTACGCAGAGGGGGGGCTGCGATTGGACCTGCGCGGAGGTGGGTTCTACGGGCTGGTGCTGTCCGGGGCCCGTCCAGAGGACCAGGGGAAGTACGTGTGCACAGCCAGGGAGTGGGTGAGGCAGGGTGGAGGCTCCTTACACAAGATCCTGGAGAAGAGTGAAGACATGGGGAAGGTCACTGTCAAACCTACAGGTGAGGACACACACACACACACACACACACACACACACACACACACACACACACACACACACACACACACACACACATATACATACACATACATACAGAGGTGAGGATTTGAAAAAGTAGCACACACACACACACACACACATATACAAACACACACACACACACACACACACACACACACACACATATACAAACACACACACACACATATACAAACACACACACATACAGTGGGGAAAATATGTATTTGAACCCCTGCCGATTTCGCAAGTTTGACCACTTCCAAAGAAATGTGTGATCTATAATTGTAATAGTAGGTGTATTTTAACAGTGAGAAACAGAATATCAACAAAAAAAATCCAGAAAACTGCATTTTATAACATTTATGACTTAATTTGCATTTGGTGCAGAAAATAAGTATTTGAACCCCTAGCAAAACATGACTTAGTACTTGGTGGAATAACCCTTGTTGGCAAGCACAGACGTCAGACTTTTTCTTGTAGTTGGTCACCAGGTTTACACATATCTCAGGAGGGATTTTGGTCCACTCCTCTTTGCAGATCCTCTCCAAATCCTTAAGGTTGCGTTTTCAATGGGAGGGAATGAGGGAATGAGGTTCAAGCCCAATATTCCATGTAACATGGCCCCATCCATAGTCCCCTCGATGCAGTGGAGTCGTCCTGTACCCTTGGCAGAGAAACAGCCCCAAAGCATAATGTTTCCACCTCCATGCTTGACGGTGGGGATGGTGTCATATTCAGCATTCTTCCCCCTCCAAACGCGGCAAGTCGAGTTGATGCCAAAGAGCTTGATTTTGGTCTCATCTAGGGGTGGGAATCTCTTGGCACCTCACGATTCGATTCCGATTCAGTGGTCAACGATTCGATTCTAAACCGATTATCGATTCTACACCGATTATCGATTCTAAACCGATTATCGATTATCAATTCTAAACCGATAAAGCGATTATCGATGCATGTCGATTTTTAAAACATCTGAGTTTGCTACTCAGAGTCTCAAATCACTTCCTACTTTGTGTTTGATAATTAAAGAAAATCAACAGATGAATTACCTTCTCTATTTGTTATTAGAGAAAAAGCTTTCCCTTGTCACAATTATGACTTTCAATGAACAATGCAATAATCGATGCAGCTTGCATTTCAACACAAAATGAATGTGTCGACCCTTTTTATTAAAAAATCGATTATGAACTTTTCTGAATCAAGACAGAATCGTTCTAGAGAGAATCGAGAGAAATCGAAAAATCGAATAGTCTCATCTGACCACATCCTGTCTCCCAATCCTCCTTAGAATCATTTAAGTGTTCATTGGCTAACTTCAGACGGCCCTGTACATGTGCTTCCTTGAGCAGGGGGACCTTGCGAGTGCTGCAGTACTTCAAACCATTACGGCGTAGTGTGTTGCCAATGGTTTTCTTGGTGACTGTGGTCCCAGCTGCCTTGAGATCATTCACAAGCTCCCCCTGTGTAGTTCTGGGAATATTCTGCACCTTTCGGATGTTCACCGATACCGCACGAGGGGATATCTTGCATGGAGCCCCAGACCTAGAGCGATTGACAGTTGTTTGGTGTTGCTTCCATTAACGAATAATTGCACCAATAGTTGTCTGCTTCTCACCAAGCTGCTTGCAGATGGTTTTGTAACCCATTCCAGCCTTGTGCTGGTCTACAATCTTATCTCTGACGTCCTTGGTCAACTCTTTGGTCTTGCCCATGGTGGTGAGGTTGAAGGTGTGAAGTATGATTCTTTGGACAGGTTTCTTTTATACACATCACCAGTTGAGATCAGGTGTACCTTGTTTGGCCTAATGAGGACTAATCTGTGTGCTTCTTGGGCACATAACTGGTCATTGGGAGCCAGATTTCTTGCTGTTTGCTTGGGGGTTCAAATACTTATTTTCTGCATCAAATACAAATAAAGTCATAAATATTATAAAATGCAGTTTTCTGGATTTGTTTGTTGATATTCTATTTCTCACTGTTAAAATACACCTACCATTACAATTATAGATCACACATTTCTTTGCAAGTGGCCAAACTTGCGAAATCGGCAGGGGTTCAAATACTTATTTTCCCCACTGTACATAGGTGAATATTTGAAAAAGTAGAACACACACACACACACATACTCACACACAGCTTATGCATTTCCCTTCAGACACACCTGTTTGTTTGTGTTTGAACGAACAGCTACCACAAAGCTCAATAGTTCCTCACTCCCCCATGACTCCATTCATGGTCACTGATGCTTGGTGTGATAACAGAGAGTCACCGTGAGTGTTTGGTGACGGTGGAGTTGAGGCCTAAACAGCCACACCTCGCGCTCTCTGAGCAAACTTGCCGAGTAACGGGCGGCCATGCTGTGCCGTGTCATTCCGTGCCCTTCCCCTCGTGACTCAGCGTGAGGCACTCTGATATGGCATTGCATTCCTCTGAGTTCACACATGTACTGTATACACACACTCACTCACTCACTCTCACACACACACACATATATACACAACCACTCACTTAATCTCTTTATCACTAACTCACTTACTCACCCACACTCACATATATACACATACCCACATAAACACACACACACACACACACACACACACACGTTCCACAGCTATGCTCTGGCAGGCCCAGGAGTGTATGAGATCAGAGTCAGGTGCAGACGCATCCAGCCCTGAAACGGCATACATGCCAGTTTAATTACCTTTGAGGTAGTTGCCATCCAGAATGGATCCAGCCTCGAAACAGCACTGTCTCACGGCGTACATGCCAGTTTAATATCCTTTGAGCTAGTTGCCATCCAGAATGGATCCAGCTCTGGTTTGGCCCAAATAGGAAGGAAATCTACCAGAGCTAAAGCCAGTCTTCTAAAGCCAATCCTCAATCAGAACAGACCCAGGCTAGATCCGGTCCAAATAATCCAAAATGGATTCATGCCACTGGACTACATTTGGCACAGATTTGGAACAGACTTACCAGTTCCATTCCGAGTCCAAGTCCCTGGAACTGATTTGGCCCAGATTCGGCCCTGATCTGGCACAATTTACCAGATCTGTTTCACAATAAGCTGCCCTCTAGGCCGCCTTGCCTTGGCATCCAGCCCTTCATATGCTTCTCTGGCTGGCCACACAGTGTCATTAAGTCTAATCAGAACCACAAATATTTTAATCCCAGACAAAACAGAGTTCAAATCAAATGCCACCAGACCAGCCGCAGACCTGAAGGAACTGTATTAGATAAAAGCCAATGCTTTTTTATCCCCCAAAGACAGGCAGACATGATTATCAGAAATAGTACATTCCTTACAAAGCGTTAGGGGCCTGTAATACAGTATGTGGGGGGTGGGGGGGGGGGGATTAGGTTAAACCTTTGTTTGCCTACTCACGAGGGGGGCCATGAAACCGCCATGAAGTTATTATAGACCTCCAAGTCATTCTTGAGAGGGGGAGTGTGTTTACGTTGTGTCTTCTTAAGAGGTCAATTAAGTTGCCTAGGTCACTGATTTAAACGCTTAGCAGAGGGTAAACAAACAAACAAACAAACAAACAAACCAACCAACGAGAAGAGGACCTCTTTAGAGTTACGAGTAAATGGCCACTTACTTACCACAAGATTGCACCCATGTGTGTGGAGGAGTAGCAGAGCTCAATTAGAGGTCACCCCATAGAGACCACCATGGCACATGTTACAGGGCTTTTGGAGAGCCGACTCACAGGGTGCACTTTCAGTTTAAATTTGTGCAGCAGCTCATTGATTAAGCTGTGTGGACTTGAGGACCCTTTTATACGAGTGAAATGGTCCCTTGCTATCATTCCATCCACGCCCTAATGAGACAGACATTCTGAGCTATGACTAGCTTGAGGGTCATATCCTTTCTTGGGTCTGTTGGTTTTTTACTCTTCCTGGTTTTTTTTCTCCCAGGAAGTCCTGTGTGCTTTTCAGGCTGAGTGTGGTTATGAGTGAACGCTGTCTCACGCTTGCGGTCGGACGGATTGTGCTGACAGCTAGACAGTCATTTTTTTGTATTTAAGTGGTTGTTTTAATGGGGCACGGAGGGGTGCAGACAGATAAGAACACCAGTCAGCAGGAAGGTGGAAGTGAAAGAGCAGACATTTCGAAATTCCTTTTCATTTTCTTTCCTGTGAGCTGGCAGTTTTCCTCAGAGGCTGAAGAGAGTGAGTCTCAGCCGCAGAAAATGTGTTGAATTGTGAAGAAGCATTGTGCCATGGGGGGGACCAGAGAAGGCTTGATGCCAAGGCAGGGTAAATCATAAATAGACCTTTAAAACGAGGGCAGGGTAAATCATGAATAGACCTTTTAAAACGAAAGGCTTTATTCAAAATACTGTCAAATATAGACTTTTTAGGCGTTGACTTTCACAATTGGTGTAAAATAAATTATTGTTTGGATTTTTTTTTTTTTTTTTTATCTAACAGTTACAGGGCTGCCTCACTTATTCTCGCCATCATTATAAGCTCTTTCTTTTTTCTGTCTGTCTTTCTTTCTTCCTTTCTTTCTGCTTGCCTTTCTTTTTTCTTTCTTTCTTTCTTTCTTCCTTTCTTTCTGCCTGTCTGTCTTTTTTTGTCTGTCTGTCTGTCTGTCTTTGTATTTCTGTCTGTCTGTCTGTGTCTGTCTGCCCTATCTGAGTGTCAGTTGGTCGACCCCTTGCCGTTTCCTGCCTGTAATTATTAAACTACACGTAACAATGACTGGAATCCTCTGGAGTTAAACTGCTCAGGCTGTGACCTTTCTCTGCCATGTTCTGCAGATCCCTCTCTCCCCTGTCTTCCTCAAAAGGTTCTCTTCCTGCCTTTCCTTTCAGGCTCAATTTCAAATGGATAATTCTCCAACATTATTGCTAGTTTTCTGCTCGCTGTGGTATTATGACTTTATATTGTCTTTATGTAAGGCACACCCACACACACGCACATAAACACACTCACTCAGACACACTTTCTCACATACACACTCACATATTCTCACAGAGACACACACACAGACGCGCACACACACACATATATACACAAATACACTCTCTCATACTCACACACAGACATACTTTTTCATACATGTGTGTGTATATAAATATTACACACACGCACACTCTCTCACACACACACACACACACACACACACATTGTGTATATGTATCGTGTATGTATTTACACTCTCACACACTCTTTCCCCCTCTCATCATCCAGCCCAGTCTCTCCAGGTTACCGTGGAGAAGAACACCACCTTAAACATGGAGGACACACTCAACCTCACCTGTTCCGTTGGCACGGGCAACCTGGCCTCCCTGGCTCTGGCGGTGGAGTGGCTCGTGTCCGACGGGTCGGCCAGCCCGCAGGTCCTGATCCGCATGGACCGCGACGGCACCGTCACCGGAGGCTCTGCCCAGCTGGCTCTGTCACGGGTCTCGCCGGGAGACTTCCACCTCGTCGCTCAGAAGGTGGAGCAGTCCGACTCGGGCTGGTACTCCTGCCGCGTGCGGGCCTGGCTGCCCCAGAGCAGCACCAAATGGTACCAGGCCGCCGAGAAGACGTCTGACCCAGTCCGGGTTCTAGTGACCCAGCTCAGTAAGTACCTGACCCACTATCAACCATTGCTTATTGCCCATTTGGACTGGTTCCTCGTTTGGGATCTTTGCAACTCAGACCTCTTTTGACGTTTGACTTTGTGAGAATGTTGTGACCGTGTTTGCCAACCTTTGTTTGTTCCCTTCACTTGGGATCTAAACCGTAGTGAGATGACCGGTATTTGTACCTCGCACATTTTATAGTTGTTGCCCACCAGAAAGGCACTTGCGGGAAGTTTCCGTCTGAAATCTTTGGCTGGCTTGTTTGCTGTCTTATCAGCGACGCGGTAGTGATAGTCACGGCCCATGGCAGGTTGAGTTTCCTCTTCCCTCATTTTCACCTCTGCGATGTGAGCTGTGGCCTGGTTCCGCAAACAGCCCGTTCTATTTGATTTTCCACAACACACCGCCATTAAACTCCAGCTATGAGCGCCTCTTGGTGGGTGGCTTTGAAGGCTCATTTGATTTGGCACTGGGAAGATAAGGAAATAGTGTTTCTATGATTTGTGTGTTTTTGTTCTGCTGGAGCTCTTGCGATTTTGTGAGTGTGTGTGTGTGTGTGTCTGTTGTTGACTTTCTGTGATTGGTGCGTTTTTGCGCGTGTGTGTGTGTGTGTGTGCGTGTGTGGGTGTGTTTTGAGGCACTGGGGAGGTGGGCAGGAGAGCTTAGTTGAGAGATGTGTGAGCACCAGTGTTGTGGTCCCTCTTCAGCTCTGCACACACACACACACACACACACACACACACACACACACACACACACACACACACACGCCTGTCTGGCTGCACTATTTTACCTGCAAACAAACACCCTCTCCCTTTCCGCCAGGACGATTGACAGGAACACAAACAAGGGAAGCTAGGGGAAACAACCGTGGTAGCATCAAAGGGCGTGTGTGTGTGTGTGTGTGTGTGTGTGTGTGTGTGTGTGAGAGTTTGGGGAGGTACTGATTGTAGTCATACATTTTTCATACAGTACAATGGTGTGTGTGGGAATGTGTGGGAGAGCGAACACATCTCTGACATCAGAGCATGCTGGGAAGCCTCCTTGAGGGCCACTCGATGCCTGCTGCCACTCACTCAGGAGAACATGGTGATTTTTTTTTTCTTTTCCGTGGGGAGAAACGGAGAGTTCTGATGGAGTCGCTGAGAACGTTTGGGGAATTCTGGAGTCGATCTGTCTGCAGCCTCACTCCCACAGCTATGCACCGATGGTATCTCTCTCTCTCTCTCTCTCTCACACTCTCCCTTTTTTCCCACTGGTCTCTCTCTTACCCCTCCCTCTCTCTCTCTCTCTCTCTCTTTTTCCACTGGTCTCTTTCTCCTGCTCTGTCAGCCTTGCCCTGATAGTATCTTTTGTCTCATTTGCCTATTCTTCCCCCCTCTCCTGTCCTCTCCTCTCTCTCTCTCTCTCTCTCTCTCTCTCTCTCTCTCTCTCTCTTTCCCCCCCACACCCTATCTCTTTCTGTCGTCCCCCCACCCTCCTTCTCTCTCTGTCCCTCTCTTTCCCTCCCCCCACCCCCCTATCTCTCTCTCTCTCTCTGTCCCTCTCTATCCCTTCCTCCCTCCCTCCCCCCTCTCTCTCTGTCTGTCTGAACATGGCAGTCTTCCAAACACAGGGGCATGAGGGCAGTGATGTGTGTCGTCTGTTTGAAGTTTACAAAACAAACAGAGGTGTAGATGGCCACCAAATCTGATATGTAGACAGCTATACGAGACCGCTCGCACATTGTTTTCATTCATTCATTCATTCATTCATTCATTCATTAATTCGTTAATTCGTTCATTCATCCGTTCATTTGTTCATTTAATTATTCCTTCATGTCCTGCATTCTCCACTCCTGTCCTCTCTGGCTCTGGTTAATATTCAGGCTCATTTTCACATGCTGTGGTGTGGAGGCTCCAGGGTGCTGTGCAGCATAGTTTTCAGCAGCGAGCGAGCGAGTGAGTGAGCGAGAGAGGGAGAGATAGCCTCTTCTGTGCCACTTCTACTGTAATTGGCCCTCATTGTCCCAATTAATGTTCCACTGAAATTAGCCTTCGTCTCCCTGTTTTTTTAGGTCCTTGAATTTGCTCGTGCCCATTTGTTTTCGCCGATTTTTTTTTTTTTTTAAACTCCCTCTCCCTTGTCTGTTAAAATTAGTCCACATCTTTTCTGTTTTTAGGTCTTCGAATAATCCGTCCAAGCCATTCCTGTCTCTCTCTCTCTCTCTCTCTCTCTCTCTCTCTCTCTTTTTTTTTTTTCTCTTCCTCTTTCCAACTTGAGTGCACTTTGTATTCTACCCAGTTCAGTTCGAGGTGAAAGCAGATCTCGGAAACCCCCTGTTCTGCCCTAGCAGTGACTGGTTTGCTGCGTGCCGCTATCAAGAGGGCTCTTTCACAGCTAAGCCCCAGTAGATGGATTGAGCTCTGGAGCCTGTGGCCTGTGGAGTGGTCAGGGGGAAGGGAACCACACTCACAGATGCACACAGCTGGTGTTGAGGCTAGACTAAGTGTGTGTGTGTGTGTGTGTGTGTGTGTGTGTGTGTGTGTGTGTGTGTGTGTGTGTGTGTGTGTGTGTGTGTGTGTGTGTGTGTGTGTGTGTGAGAGAGAGAGTGCAAAAGGACAGGGAGCAAAAGAAAAAAAAAGTGTGTGAAAGAGTGAGACAAAGTGAAAGAATTTGAGCAAAAGAGAGTGTCTGTGCTCTCCCATGACGCATTGCTTGCGTAAACAAGTAATTTCACACAGGCAATGCTACACAATATTCTGGTCATGCTAATAAAGCTGAATGAAGTCAAGCCATGCCAAGCTGTGGCGGATAGTGGGAAGAGGGGAGTGTGATGCAGAGGGTGGGGGAGGGGTGGTTATGAGAATCTGGGTTGGTAGGAATGCCATGTGGAGCCAGAGGGGGGTCTGGATGGCACACTTTGATGGCTGAGGAGGTAGCAGGGTTGAGTCTGTGCTGTGGTCGGGACCTGATGGATGGCTAAGCAGTGAAGGAAACAGAGGAATGATGGGTGGAAGGGGTATCTCTTTCTCGCCCTCTTTCTTTCTTTCTTTCTCTCTCTCTCTTTCTTTCTTCTGAGACTCTCTATCTGCCTCTCCATGAGAGACTCTCCCTGGCTCTTTTTGACCTTGTGTGTGAAGGTGTGTCCCAGGTGTTCTGACCAATCCTGTTCATTCTAAACGCAGAGAGTACCCGCCCCTCCTCTCCCCATTGTGATCTTGTCTGGGTGTTTCTGCTGCATCTCAATACTGCTCCAGATCCTCTCTCTGTGAGGCTGTCTAATAAAAACACGGCACGCAAGACAAGAAAAGAAGCGTGCAGAAAGAGAATAATGCATGCAAGATAGACAAAAGACAAAGGAAAAAAAAAAAAAACCTCAATGGCACCAATTACCTCAAGCATTCTCTTACAACCTCAATGGTGATCCATTCTAGTCGTCCAGGGAGTGGTGAAACAAGGAAGGTTCGTTTACGTCACGTCACGTAGCTAACACACCGCTAATCCTCTCTCCCTCAGGTTTGCATAGCCATGCTAGCACACCGCTAATCCTCCCTCCCTCAGGTTTGCATAGCCACGCTAGCACAATGCTAATCCTCGCTCCCTCAGGTTTGCATAACCACCCAGCAGCTCTGCCTTCTCTCTCTTCCTGTGTGTGCTTTTGCAAAAAGTGCAAAACTTTGTACTTTTTATTGTCTTCCCTTTAGAAGCTTTTACATTCCCCTTACGCTTTGCCATTTTGTAAAACACTCTTTCAGAGTAGTGGAAAATACAAAAAATTTGAGACAAATAACTTCAATGACTATAAGAGTTGGTGGTGGAAGTTCTGGCAAGAGGTTGCTCTGCATGACATTGCAGTTGTTTTATTCAGAATACCTCGGGACTTCACATGCTGCCGCCAAGAGACATGATGTGGTGTCAGCCAATCGTGTTACATCAGGACGCTAATATTAGGCTTTGGTTAAGACATGGTCAAATCAATATTTTATGTGATTTGTGGTCTCTGCATCTTGTTTGAAGAAAGTGAGAGGAACGTTTTGCCTGGACTGCGCAATTTCTCCCAGTCATATATTGGTATCAGCATATCCAATCATATGGCAAGGGATTCGTCTCTCCCAATTAGTCTCTTTGAAGTTTTTACAGTGAATGCATTTACTTCTCCACCAAAGGCACACTTCCACATCCCTCTCTCTAACCTCTGTAGAGTACCGCAGAGGTTCAGTGCCTGTGATGGTGTAATCATGACCAGACATTGGAGCTTTACTGACATTCTCTCCTCTTTATGACCTCATAAAGATGTATTGCCCCTGTGAAGGCAGTGACCCTTCAGAGGCCGCAGGGTTGGGAGGTTAATGCTCCGGGTTATTCTACAGTGCAATGGGTTCATCTCCAGCAGAAGCTGGTGAAAGTTCCTGTTAATGCAGGAAGTGGGGGGGGGGGGGCTGTTGTGGCATTTATTAAAGGGGAGGGGGGGGGGGGCACAATGGTGGTCCTTTCTGTCTGGAAGTGGGGTAACGGAGAGCTTGGGAATTTTTTCAGTTGGAGAAGCGGGGTTATGGAGATTCTGTGAGGCGGCTGGGGAGGTTTTCTGTAACTGCCACACAATAACAGTTGTGGGTGGGTGTGTGTGAGTGTTATATCAGGGCTTGGCAGCTGTGGCCAGGCTGTGTGTGTGAGGGAGGTAGACGGAGAGGGAGACTGTGTGTGTGTTTGTGAGAGAGAGACGGAGAGGCCGAATGTGTGTGTGTTTGTTTGACTCAGTTGCTACAAGCAACAAAGGACACGACCACAAAACCTACCATGTCACTCTGAGCTAATACTCTCTGTGTGTGTGTGTGTGTGTTGGGAGGGAGGGGCAGTTTGGAATGTAAACTTCACTAAGATGGCCTAGAGTGCCTAATGAAGGTTGAGGCCCCTATAGTCTCAGCTGTCAGGCCATTGTGGCAGCCCCTCTGTCTGAGCAGAGTTGTGGGGGGCTGCACCAGAGTGGTGGGGGGCTAGCTGCATCGAGTGGTGGGGGGCTAGCTGCATCGAGTGGTGGGGGGCTAGCTGCATTGAGTGGTGTGTGAGCTGGGACTAGCTGCATCGAGTGGTGGGGGGCTAGCTGCATTGAGTGGTGTGTGAGCTGGGACTAGCTGCTGCATCGAGTGGTGGGGGAGCTGCAGTGGAATGGGTCTCGCTTTAAATAGATGCTAATGAGATGTGCACTCTACTGTGATAACGGCGGATGACACTCCACTCTGTGTCTCCAACTCTCACTAGAGTGCATGGGGAAGTAAAACAAAAGGCAGTCTTTCTCTCTCTCTCTCTTTGTCCCTCTCTCTCTCTCTCAGTCCCTGTCTTTTTCTCTCCCTCTCCTCCCCCGCTTCCCTCACACACTCCCATAAACTTTTACTCACCCTTCACCCCCTCTGACCCCATGTTTGTCTTTCTCTTTCAAACTCCTCTAACAGTTGTATGTGCTCTCTCTCTCTCCCCCTCTCCCAGAGCCAGAGTTTAAAGTCACCCTCAGCGCTGCTGTGACCCCTCAGTTCACCCACGACCCCACGGAACTCCACTGCGAGGTCACCGACGTCCTCCACCTGCGCGACGGACACCTGGGGGTCACCTGGCACTACTCCGAGGCTGTGCCCGGCGACGCCTCCTCCGCCACGGAAACCGTCGCCACGCTGAACGAGCTCGGCGCTCTCGTCCCCGGCCCCACCTACGCGAAGCGTCTGGAGTCGGGGGACGTCACCCTGAGCCGGGGGGAGCCCACCGTCTTCAGGCTGAGGCTGCTCCGCACGCGCACGCAGGACATGGGGGCGTACTCCTGCAGCGTCTCCGCCTGGGCCCCCTCCAGACAGGGCGGCTGGGAGCAGGCCAGGGAGGTCCCCTCCACGGAGCTCAAAGTCCAGTGGAGCCCCAAGAGTGAGTGACAGGGTGTTTTCCTCTTTCTTGTTTTTCTTGCTTTTCTGTATGTCCATATTTGGGGTCAGGATGTATGTGTGTGTCACTACTATCTGATCGTGTGTGTGTGTGTGTGTAACTAACTAACTAGAATTCCCTGTGTGTGTGTGTGTGTGTGTGTGTGTGTTTGTCTCTAACTAGTATTGCCCATGTGTGTTTCTAACTAGTATTGCCTGTGTGTCTGATTTTTTCATTTGTAAGATGTTTTTGGCCAAGGGCTTTTTGTTGTTTAATGCCCGTTCTAGGTCAGTTTTTTTTACACTATTTTTTTGTTACATTTATGCTTAGGTCATGCGTTTGTTTTGTGTAGTCAATATGCACACACTGTTTCAAGCCCTTAGAGAAGATATTGTGTGATGTTTTATTTGTTACAATTAACTTTTTCTTTTCCATGATTTGTTTTTTCCCCCATGAAGACCTTGGTTGAGTATGCCGGGGTGAATGTAACATCTTGTCAGTGTTTTATTGGAACTTATTAGTTTGTAGGCCCTAAAGTCTCAATCGAGTCAGATTTCCTCATTTCTCCTTCCTCCCAGACAGTAGAGAAACAACTTCCTTTTATATTTTGCTCTCATCCTGTTTGTGGCTTTGAAAACAAATGCTCACTCTATATTTAGCCAGGAATCCACCCGTGTAAGACAACTTGCCACCAAATGGCATCTAAACAGATTATCAGATGAGTATTGCAGTGATTTTTGTTAAGCCAAGATAAGCCCACAATAACCACCTAACTCTAGACTCTGATTAAAGAGGATCTTTCTAGAAGCCACCAAGCTAGTTCCCTGCCACTTATAGCCTGCCTAGTGCGTCTGTAGTCCCCCTCTTTGGCCATCCAGGGAGCCAGTGGCTGCAGAGACGAGGTCGGACGTTGAAGTCGATGACGTGTGACTGTCCCCAATGACTCACATTTGCCATCTCTGACATGCGAAGAGCCTAACCGTCTCTAATTATGGACATTGTGAAATAACCCCCTTCTCACGACTCAAGCATCTCACAATGGATCCCCTTGTGTCAGTGATTGGCCGCGGTCTGTGGTTCAAGTCTTAAGCCTCCACAGCACGACAGTGGATTTATGTGTTTTCCGCTATCTACTCAGTGTTTTGTTATGGCATATTTACCCAAAAGCGCCTGGTGATTTTTGGGGGCCATGCTTTCTGATGAGTCATTATTACAAATTCTCACAGTAAGGTGTTTAATAAACACGGCGCTAGCTGTCCAGGAGCTTATGGTTGCTAGCGGTCCATCTGCTTCCAGTTCCAGAAACACAGGAGAATTTATGACTTCTAGCTCTGTGGGTGGTCATCACTAAAGCCTCTCGTTTACGTACATGGAACATTGCGTTCTTCCACCTTTCTTAGTTCCTCTGTCTTTATAGTTCCTCTGTCTCATTTGTTGCCATGGACACAAACATGTGAACACGTGTCTCTTAGTAGTTTTCAGGTGGTTTTGTAGTGCGTTATTAACACATCCTGTAGTATGATGTGTGTGCCATGTGACCATGAGCTTTCTTGGTTACTTTAGGTATCAGCCAGTAACCTGTTTTAGAACAACTCTACGAGTTGATAAGGGCATTACTGAGCTCTGGAACACACTGAGGTACTGAAATATGTTGAACTATGCTGGTTCCCAAGACAGGACTTCTAGACACGATGTCAGCATATATTGATCTGAGCAGCCAGCGATCCATCTTTGTTTATGCGGTTATGGTGTTGAATGTAATGGCGTGTAATTAGTCTGCATGGTTAAGTGGCTGGTCATTAAGGGAGGGCTTTGTTTGCAGCCAGCACGTCCCTCTGACTCGTCTCTCTGATAATCCCTTATCGATTAGAGTGATTGGTGATCCATTAAGGTGTCAGGGCCATTGGCAGACCATTTTCCCCTTGTAGTTAAATGAAAAGTCACTAGGAAAGGTCGACTTCCAGGGGCACCCCTGTGCATCTGATCTCGATACAGGTAATTGATGGCCCATTTCTTGATCACAGTGATTGACGATCTGCTTCTTTTGTCTCCACTGCTAGCCCCGGTTCTAAGCGTGGTGGCCCACCGGATCCGGGAGGCCTCCAGCGCTGGTTCCACATTCGAGATGAGCTGTCATGTGACGGGCCAGAACCTGCAGAACCCCGGCTACTCGGTTCTGGTACGGACGGAGGAGAGGTCCGGCGTGGCATCCCGCAAGGTTCTGTCTCTGAATGCCGACTCGGTTCTGCAACTGGAGGAATGGACGGAACCAGGACGGGTGGACAGCGTGGCCCTGGAGAAGACGGGTCGGCTGGAGTACCGGTTCCGTCTGTACGGGGCCCAGCTGAGCGACCGCGGGTTCTACTACTGCGAGGTCACCGCCTGGACACGGGAGCAAGGAGGTTCTGGTTCTGCTTCAGGTGCCCCTGGAGGGGACTGGAACAGGGTGGTCAGCGCCGAGTCCAGTAAGATCCGGATCACCTTTGAGGACACAGGTACAGTCAGTCGGTTCTGCTCTGTGATCTGATCTCTAAAAGCTCTTCACTACTGCCTCTCCCTGCTGTCACAGGAAGGAAGTACTAGCCTGAGTTTTGGAGTTGCATAATTTGGAGAAGGACAAAAAAATAGATGTGTTAGAGTGTGTGTGTGTGTGTGTGTGTTTGTTTGTGTGGTTATGTAGGTATATGTGTGTGTGAGGTTGAGAGAGATGAGTTCAGGCAGAATTACACAAGTATATATTTGTGTGTTTGTGTGTGTGTGCGCTCGTACTAAGGAAGAGATGTCTGAACAGAGGGGGTTTTGTGTTAGTACAGTTCTGTGTGAATTTGGCCCAGACACACAAACAGTCATTTCTGAATGCGAAGCCCTATAGACTCTCATGGCTTAAGTCCAAACCCTCTCTCATGGCTTAAGCCTCCCTCCCTTCCTCGTTCCCTATACCCCCCGCCCCCATTCTCTGTTCATCCCTCTCTCCCCACTGGATGACTGGCCCAGTAAAGTAGATCCCTTGGGGCAGATTCCTTGTGTTCACCATGGTCACTGTGCTGACTCTGGTCCTTCTCAAGTGGGCCAGGGTGTGTGGTGGTGTGTCTGTGTGTCTGTGTCTGTGTGTGTGTATCTGTGTCCTTCTCCAGTGGGCCAGGGCCTGTGTGTGTGGTGGTGGGGGGGGGGGGGGAGGAGAGGAGAGGTGCTGGGTGGTGAAGCTGTTAATCTTTGGTTAGAGGGGATCGGAGAGGAGGGTGAGGGCTTTTATGCGCTTTCTTGCTGGGGGTGTCCGCTTTGTGTTTGTGCTCGTCTCTCTGCTGGGGGGGGTTGCATGGGCCCCCCACTCAACAACAAGAGGGTCTCCTCCAGGATGTTCCAGTCTGCCAATTAGCACTTAATCTGTGAGCGCACAGAGCCTGGATGAACGCCTCGCAGTCCCCAAAGAGATAGCAAGAACACGGGAGGAACAGAGGGCGCTGAGAGAGGTGAAAGAGTGAAAGACATGGAGAGAGAAAGGGATGGATAGAGGGAGAGAGAGGATTTGAAAGAGATGGAGAGCGGGAGAGGGAAAGAGATGGAGAGGGAAAGAGTGAAAGAGATGGAAAGAGTGAAAGAGATGGAGACGAAGATGTAGATTCCCAAGGTTGGACCGACCCTGAGGATTCCCAGCACCAGAGCTATGGAAGTCCCCTCGTCATGGGGACACACAGTTGACACTGTTTGTGCGTTTGTATGGCCACCAGGGCCTCAAAGCTCAAGTGGCCTGGGAAGAAGAGAGGCTGGCCAGGGAGAGAGGGGAGAGAGGGGAGAGAGGGGAGAGAGAGGAGAGAGAGGAGAGAGACAGAGAGAGACAGAGACAGAGAGAGAAGAGAAAGGGGAGAGACGGAGAAGAGAGAGAAGAGAAAGGGGGGAGAGAGAAGAGTAAAGGCATGACTGGATTGAGATAAAGAGAGTTGGTTGAGTGAGAGAATACCATGACTCTAAATCTTTCTTTTATGTGTGTGTGTGTGTGTGTGTGTGTGTGTGTGTGTGTGTGTGTGTGTGTGTGTTTGTGTTCTCACAGGTCCGGTGTTTAATGTGTCTATTCACTCAGACAAGCACAGAGTGTCTCCAGGAGAGACGTCCAAACTCCAGTGCATCATTTCTGTCCAAGGGGCTTCTCCTAACAGAGGCAAGTTCACACACACACACACACACACACACACACACACACACACACACACACACACTCTATACACACACACTCTATACACACACACACACACACACACACCACACACACACACACATACACACACACACACACACACACACACACATTCACATCCTCGCTCTGTCTCTCTCTCTTTCTCTCACTCACTCTCACATACGCAGGTATTCAGTCAAAAGCACATTCACAGTCAGACACACACACACTCTTATCCTGTAACTCTCTCTCTCTCTCTCTCTCACACACAGACAAACTCTTCTACGCTCGGTACATACTCAAAATGACACATACACACACTTGCACTTACGAGCTACTCAATCACGTAGCACATACAGCCCTGCAGTCGTGTTGAAACTGTTGAAACTGTCCTACAGTTGTTATCAGTGGTGGATAACACCATAACAAATGTATTCAGTATCTTATTCAAAGAGGATCTGCTGCTGTACAGAAACACACAAGCACTTTAGATATTCCTTCAAGGACATTGTGTTATATAAAGGATTAATGAAGTAGGCCATTGGATTAGTATGTGCTTTTGGAGGTGTAGACGCCTACTCATAGAGAATATTTAGCCAACAAACTTAATGAGAATTTTGCCCTAATGGGGACGTGTGCATTTTGAATGTCCTATAAATGATTCATGATTCACACTTCTCCTTTTTCTGCGGGGAGCCATCCCTACCCTAGATGGTCAACAGTCTTGTAGCGTCGTTCGCTGACTCACTGAAGTAACTCTCCTCTGGAAGTAAACTGTCCTCTTATTCTCGGCCGAAGTCCTCGAACGAACCCAGCCAGCCTGACGAAAACACAATCAGTTATGTTAACGCACGGCCTCGTCCGCTCTTGTTTTTATTTCCTTATCACACTTCCCGGGGCTCGGAGCGGCGGGCGCGTAGTCTGCAGACGGCCCACGGTCTTTTTTGTCCTCATCACGCACAGCCCGGAGCGAGCTCTTGTCTCGACTTTCGCGGAAGTTTGGATAGGCGGCTACACCTTTCCTTGATTACGCTCCGCGTGGCAGAGTCCTCTGCTGACGTCATGCCATATCGGTTCACACTGTGTTTCCATGGTGACATTTAGTCTGCCCCCCTCGTCTCCTGATTAATTTGTGGCTCCTCTGTCCAGGCCTTACATGGGTGTGATTTCCTCTGTGAGTCGATGGCCGTTGTGTGTGTGTGTGTTTTGATTGTGAGGAGGGGGAAGGTAAACAGGGGCGGCCCAGTTACAGTGACTCCCCATGCATGGGTCCTGTGCTGATGTCTGTTAACACCTCTTGCTGGCGGTGGCGTGGCGCTGGCGGTGGCGGTGGCTAATGGAATGGCGGCTGCCTGTGGACGTGCGCACAGAGTCGTGGCCAAGGAACAGCTGCTGGAATGAGACTTCAGCTGACCTGTGTGTTTGGCTGTTTCTGATTCGGTGGTGAAGACGTGGGTTTGGAAAGGATTCGTGACACACATTAACACACACAGATACAGACATATGCATGCACATGGACACACATTCCTTTACGGAGGCGCGCACACACGCAGGCATATACACACACACACAAGCACATGGCCACACACATTCTGTCTCTTTTCTCACGCACACACATACGTACTCTCACTCACACACATTCTCACATAGTTACATCACACACACACACACACACACACACACACCACATTATTACTCTGGAATGTGGCGCTCTCACTCATAAAAGTTGATGTGTGTTTAAGAAGTGCTTCAGCTCCCCCACCTCCTCTCTCCGTCTGATCCCACTGGCCACATATGCCTTGAGCTGATAAGACAGAAGTGTGTGTGCATGTGTATGTGCGTGTGTGTGTGTGTGTGTGTGTGTGTGTGTGCGTGTGTGTGTGTGAGCGTGAGTGTGTGTGTGTGTGTGAAAGACTCCTTTTAATCCGCATGCTCAGGTTCGTCGACATGTTTGCCAATGCCTCACCTTCAAAGAGAAGGGCACACTGTGCTTCAGATTTACTCAAGTTTTGCTTTCTGTTTCATTCCATTCTACTGAGTTTAGTTTGGTTATGGAGTTTTGGTCTTCATGGTCTGTTGACTGCTGTCATTCAGGGTGGCACTGGGGTGACAGTGATTGACAATCATTTACAGGACTGAGTTAGTGTGACAGGTAAACAGTCTGCTCAGCTCTCAGTGGTTACAGCATGTGGAGGAGGTGCTGCTGGGTTACAGCATGTGGAAGAGGTGCTGTTGGGTTAGGGTGTGTGGAGGAGGTGCTGTTGGTGTTGGAAGCACCGGTCTGTTCTAACCGGATGTAACATGACACTCAGGAGGGGCATTGTTCTGTGTGCTACCGCTCAAGTGTGTGTGTGTGTGCGTGTGTGTATGTGTGTCTGTGTGTGTGTATCTTTGTGTGTGTGTATCTTTGTGTGTGTGTGTTACTTAGCCATACTCACCGGTGTGGTTAAGCATCGAACAAGTCCATGCGGGAGCTTTTTGAACATTAACAGTGGTGCGTGTGTGTGCGCGTGCGCGTGCGTGTGTGTGTGTGTCACTGCTCATACTCACCGGTGTGGTTGAGCATTGAGAAACACCTGAGTCTGCAGGGGCAGTGTTCCACTCTGCCTCAAGTCTGAATCTGTAGCCTCAGGCTCCACTGGTTGGCCAACCGGAGTCCATGCCGGCGCTTTTTGAACATTAACAGTGGTGTGTGTGTGTGTGTGTGTGTGTGTGTGTGTGTGTGTCAATATGGGATAGAGAGAGGTAGTGTGTGTGTTGCACATGAACTTATGTGTATGTGTGTGTGTGTGTGTGTGTATTTGGACATGCGTGTGTGTGATAGAGTGAGTGTATGACAGAACAGGATGAGGTCCTGTTTAGTCATGCTGAATACCTAAAAGCTCTCTTAAGTTGTTAAATTCTAATGCAATCCTGCCCCATCTCCAGAACTGATCAGTAGATTGTTCCTTTTTGCTTTTTTCACGTTGAGCCGTGACTCACAAAGCTGTGATGAATTTCAGCCACATAAACCATTCCCATGCTGAAACTATGTTAACCTAATATAGAAGTCACACTGCCCTCAGATGGGAACGATCTCTGTTTGCTTAGCTTACATCTGTGTTCCTGTGCCTTCATTGGCAGAGCAAGGTGCTAGTAGCATCAAGGGCGTGTGCTTGATTTCCAGTGAATGCGTACTGATAAAAATGCTAAAAATAAGCTAACGGTTACTTGGGGTAAATGTCTGAATGTACTGAAGGTAATAGTAAAAGACACACCAAGGGAGTCACTCTATGAGAAGTTACAAAATGGATAAACCTTTCCATACATAACTACATGGGCATGCAATGGTTGCGCATGATTCTCCTTGATAAAACAGTCCACACTGCATATGAACCCTGCCCAGGGTGGCCTAGTTGCGATTCGGAATTCGAGGGGCGAGAGGACTCTCAAGTGCAAAGTGTGGTGTGTGTGTGTGTGTGAGCGTGAGTGTGTGTGTGTGTGTGTGTGTGTGTGTGTGTGTGAAAGACTCCTTTTAATCCGCATGCTCAGGTTCGTCGAAAGCATCCGCTTCCCGCAGACTGCTGGGACCCCCAACCCTTTGATGCTGTCGCCGTGGCAACAACGCCTTGTTTTTTTTTTTTTTTTCTGCACTCCCCCCCTACAGCCCATTATCTTACCGAAGCTCCGCGCGGAGGATCTATCAGACCACTTTTTCCGGGAAAACAGACTACTAAGGGAAAACATGCTGATAAAGACCCTTGTGAAATGGTTTGTTTGTGAGGAGGGGGGAAAAAACAGATCATTTGAAAAAAAATAAAAAAAATTCTAATAATCTATAATTCATAGCTGTTGTCAGCCATGTTTTGTAGGAAGTGTGTGTGTGTTGCCGTAATCTTTTTGGTGTGAAGAAAAACACTTAAAAATTCGTTTCTCTCGCTTGGTTTTCCCTGGACCGTGAGAAAAGCGTGGAGCCCGGCATGGTCGTGGCAAGACGCCAGTGACATCCTGCAGCCGTGTCAACTCCTTTGCCACAAAGTGGTTTATGATTATCCTTAACGGACTGGACATGGACTTCTCAGTCCTGTATGAACTCGGAGAGAATGGTTCTTAGTTCCCTCCCTCGCAGTCCTTTTAGTTCCCAGCCTGTCGGACCTCATCTCCTGCTGTGGGGGCTGAGTTGGCCCAAATTAGTCCTGGCCTGGCCGTGGTCCGCTCGTCCCTTCCCCTTGGCTGTGAACACACACACGTAGGGCCCTTGGCTGTGAACACACACACGTAGGGCCCAGAGCTGTGAACACACACACACGTAAGGCCCTTGGCTGTGAACACACACACGTAGGGCCCAGAGCCAGGTCCTTACTCCAAAATGGGCCCCTCGTGTCCATCTTACTCCTCAATGGGTCCATCTTAACTGGATACTGAAATAGAAGCTGTCCGAGAGCATATATATTTCAGCGTCGAGTATGGATTTCTGCTTCTGCTGTTTGGATGGTTTTCAAGTTTTGTGTGTGTGTGTCGGTCTGTGCGGGTGGGTTGATGTTTGTGTGTGTGTGTTTGTCTGTCTGCAGGTGGGTAGGTGTTTGTGTGTGTGCGTGTGTGTGTGTGTGTTTGTGTGTGTGTCTGTGCAAGCAAGTGTGTGTGTGAAAGGTATTTAAATGCCTTAGTGATCCTTACAGGCTTGGCTGGTGTAGTTGGAGAGATGAGTCCTCACCCTGTCTGTTGAGCAGGTACTTAGTGCAGGTAAACAGGCCTGATCTATTCATGCTTATTGAACTGGGCTGACCTGCATCTGGGTGCCGCTGACGATTCTTCTAGGAGCGTTGGTCTCACTCGTGTGTGTGTGTGTGTGTGTGTGTGTGTTCGTTTTAATTTTTTATATCTTTGTAGATTAATCTGTACAGGTTTATATGTTTTTCAGAACATATTTTACCTGTGTATGTGCATTCGGGCAAATTAGTATGAGAGTGCAGTTCAGCGTGCGTGCGTGCGCACATAGGTGTGGCTGAGGTGAACTGTGGCGTTTTTGTGTTTGCTGTCAGGTTAGAGTTTGCCTCTGGCTCTTCCTCTAGATTCCTGTCATTCTGAAGCAGAACTGTGTACGTGCTGCAGCCTGCCTCTTTCTCCTTCTTTCTCTCTCTCTCTCTCTCTCTCTCTCTCTCTTTCTCTTTCTCTTTCTCTCTCTCTCTCTCTCTCTCTCTCTCTCTCTCTCTCTCTCTCTCTGTATCTGTCTCTGTCTCTGTCTCTGTCTCTCTCCTCCATGTGACTATACCTCTACAGCCTGTCGGCATGGCAGCCCCAGGGCACACCCCTGCCTGCGTGCCTTTGTCGTCATGGAAAGTTCTAGAAGAATGTCTTTGTGTTTGTTGTTTACGAAACACATGTAATGGCCTATTAACTGCTGTAATGATATCACACAATGGAACAGACGTCTCCTGTGTGTCATCGCATTACTGTTTATAATGTAATAGCATTTAGATGTGTTAACATAATAGTTTTTTCTCTCTCTCTCGCGCTCCCTATTTTCTTCTCATTATTTCTCCCTATTCATTCTCTGTTCTGATCTTTCTCTTGTTTTGTATTTTTACTCATTCTCTATCTCATCTGTATCACCCCCCCCATCTCTCCCTCTCTCCTTCCCTCTCTTCCTCCCTCTCTCTCTCTCTCTCTCCTCCTCTTCCTTCCTCCCTCCCTCTCACAGGTGACGTGTCGTTTGAGGTGCAGTGGTTCCAGTCTCCCGTCCACGCTCTGGAGAACGGCGGGGCGGAGCCTCTGCTCAGCATGGACCGCTGGGGCGTGGTCAGGAAGAGCGCGTCGGCGACGGGGGCCAATCAGAGCACGGACTGCAGCCTGGAGCGGAGCGACGCGCACACCTTCACGCTGAGCGTGCACGGCGCACGGGACGTCGACGCCGGCGAGTACCACTGCGTGGCCACGCCCTGGCTGCTGGCACCCGCCTCCGGCTCCTGGAGCCAAGGACGCCAGCTCACCTCGCCGCCCATCTACCTCTCCATCAGGCTGGCATGTGAGTCAGGCCCCTGTGTGTGTGTGTGTGTGTTCACGTGCGTTTGTGTGTGTGTGTTCTAAGGGGAGAGAGAGTCAGAGAGTATGAACATGAAGTGTCCTAGATCTAGTATCTATAGTATGTAGATGTTTGTTTTGAAGATATGCATGGAAGACCATGTTAAGTGAATGTGTGTATGTGTCACTACTATCTGATCTATGGTGCGTGTGTGTGTGTTCCCTGTTTGTGTGTGTGTCCAATTCTCCTCTGTGTGTGTGTGTCTAACTAGTATTGCCTGTGTGTCTATGTTTAACTAGTATTGTGTGTGTTTGCATTTGTGTCTCTAACTCATATTTCCTGTGTGTGTGTGTGTGTGTGTGTGTGTGTGTGTGTTTCAGTGTGGGAGTCCATGCGTCTGCCTCTGCTGTACGGCGTGGGCTCGTCTCTGGCCGTGGGTCTGCTCTCCATCCTGCTGGGCCTGATCTGCGCCCACTGCTGCTGCCGCAACTCCCAGTACACGCCGCGCTCCAGCAACAAGCTCATGGACATGGAGATGGATTGACTAACCGCCCCGCCCTTCCCCCCGCTGCGCCGCGCCCTCCCCGGGGGACGCTCCGTGGCGGCCACGGGCGGCTTCCCCCCCTTCTCCCCGCTCTCCACAGACTCCTTCCCTTCAATGTGACCCCCAAGGCTCCCTCTCGAGGCGTCTGTGACACGCGCGCACACACACACACACACACACGCACACACACGTATGATGTCCTGGGGGGCCGACCTGGCATGCCGTAAAAGGCCAGGTTATGTGTTTCGGGAAGAAGCTTGTTGCGTAAGACTGTTTCTCAAAGACAGAGGGGGAGAGGAGAACGCAAAGTGTGTGTGTGTGTCAGTGTGTGTGTTTTAAGAGACAGTATATTTTGTGTGTGTGTGTGTGTGTTATGTGTTCTTGGAAGAAGCTTATCGCTTAAGACTTCACTTCAAAGGCAAAAGTATTTGTGTGTGTGTGTGCTGGTCGGACCACTCTGCTAAGACTGTTAAACCACTGCTGAGTCCGATGATGCACTTTTCTCAGGAAAACCTCACCAGCAGTGGCACAGCGAGTGTGCACACACACACACACACACACACACACACCAACCACCCCTGTGACCGTGGTGTTTTAAGAGTACAGTGGAAGAGTACATTTCGGAGGGGAAAGGGGGGGGGCTGAGTAAGCTGGCAGACTGTGTGTAGGGGGGTGTTTATAAAATGGAATGGAGTTTCTTAAATGACTGTGTGATTTACAGCTGTAGCCCAGTGGAGGGGGGAGGGGGGGGGGGGGGGGGGCTGCAGTATCTGTAACTGAAGCTGGCTGCCTTGCATCATGTTGGTGGGGGGGGGGGAGCTGCAGACACTTCACCCTATCCTGGAGACCCTCTCTTACCCCAGGAGACATCTCGGCTGGAAACTATTGGTGTTGTGTTCCCGTGATCATAACCATCCCCACCCGAAAGCACCACTGCAACCCGCCTCAAAACCTTGCACCCCGCGCCACCCCACCCCACCCCACCCCACCCCAGTTTTCCACATATTTTACCCCAAACTGCCGTACCCCCGGCCCAGGCCTGTCAGGCGGGTGACCCCCAGGGGGGCCTGCCAGACAGAGACATCTCTCACTCCCAGGGGACGGGGCCCTTCCTCCCAACCTCCACGGCTCTGCGGTGCCGGGGATTACACAATGACCCCAGAGATGGACTCCAGAGCAGCAGAGACGGATGGCCATAGAGTGACCTCTGACCTTGTCAGAATTGGAGACTAGCCTTGTGTGTGTGTGTGTGTGTGTGTGTGTGTGTGTGTCTGTGTGTGTGCGCGTGTGTGTATGTATGCATGTATTTGTGTGTGTGTGTGTGGTGTCCATGGATTTTCAAAAAAGAAGAGAGCAGAGCAATGGCATACTGTGTGTGTGTGTGTGTGTGTGTGTGTGTGTGTGTGTGTGTGTGTGTGTGTGTGTGTGTGTGTGTGTGTGTGTGTGTGTGTGTGTGTGTGTTTACCCCTCCACTGCCCCACACCTGATGTTTAGGCGTGCATCTCAAGCACCCTGACAGTCGGTATCCTTTGCATTGCCTTGGCGACCCTGCAATGTACCCTTCACCATGAACACACAAGCACACATACACACACAGATGCTCGCTGTAAACACACTCTCTGTCTGTGCCATGAGGTCATCCATACAGAATGTTTTGTGAGTGGAGCCAGCTGTTGGACTTTAAGCCCTAACATCGGGGGGGGGGGGGGCATCTGTGATGTGGAGCCATCCAAGTGTGCCGCCCTGGTGGCAGAAACAAGCACAGCACCTGGGGGAAGACCCCCCCTACCCCCCACCCCAGTCCGACAGAGGCCCAGGGGGGGTTAGGTGTTGAGACTCACCGGACATGTTTTTAATCTCTTTAATGTTTCACTGTTTTACTTGCTGTTTTTAATGGACGTGTGTGTGTGTGTGGAGGAGGGAGGGTGTTTTGTAAATGTGAGTTGATTTTTGGATGTTCTGCTTGGTTGTTCATGAGTTCCTCTGTTCACGCTTGCCCCCGCGCTCCATCTCTCAGATCAATAAGGATTTCTTTTTTGTAAATGCCAGAGTCACGATCCCACTCTCCCAACAGAAAGGAAGAAGAAAAACAGATCCAAGAAGCCTTCCAAAAATTGATACCATAATAAAAGTTTTATATGCAAGTTTTTGGTTCTTGCTGTGTGTGTGTGTTTGTTCATGTTCTCTCTCTCTCTCTCTCTCTCTCTCTCTCTCTCTCTCTGTGTGTGTGTGTGTGTGTGTGTGTGTGTGTGTGTGTGTGTGTGTGTGTGTGTGTGTGTGTGTGTGTGTGTGTGTGTGTGTGTGTGTGTGTCCTGAATCTTTGCCGGTCCTGGGAGAATCGCCCCTGCACAGTCTCTACCTCTAAATTATTGATTCAGATTTTTTGTTTCATATGCAGAACATTGGAAGTGTTTGGAGTATTTCTGTCCAGGCTGATGGCTGAAGTTGTATTTCCCTTTCTTCTCACACGCTCTTCTCATCTCTCTCTCCCTCTCTCTCTTTCTTTCTTTCTTTCTTTCTTTCTCTCTTTCTTTCTTTCTTTCTCTCTTTCTCTGTTTCTTTCTCTTTCTCTCTCCCCTCGCCCTCCCTTGTATTTTTCTCTCTCCCTCTTGCATACTCTCCCCCCTTTTCACACATCTCTCTCATTCCCTCTCTTCCTTCTCTTTCGCATGCCTTCTTTCCCTCCCTCCCTCCCTTGATATCTACCCAGTTCTCTTGTTCTCTTTCTGTGGGGAGCCCAGTGTCCCTGTTGCTGTTTTAGGCTGCCGTGCAGTTCCGTTGAGGTCGAGCCGTGCAGTTCCGTTGAGGTCGATCCGCTTTCTGCCAAGTCACAGTCGACTTGCCTCCACGGCCAAGGTGGAGTGGGTTGGCTGGATCGACACGAGAGCATGGAGGGCCTGATGCTGTTTTTAAACAAACCTCTAAACCTTAAGAGGTTTTGTTTGGTGATTTATTCATCTTTTTCTCTCTTTCCCCCTCTCGCTCTCTCTCTGTACATTTGTGTGTGTGTTTGTTCTCTCTCTCTCTCTCTCTCTCTCTCTCTCTCTCTCTCTCTCTGTTTGTATATGTGTTTATTGATCTCTCTGCAAGTGTGTGTATTTGACAGAAAGCTTAACAGAATTTATCTACAGCTGCAAATTTGGCGTTGATGTGTGTTTGTGTTGGAGGTGCACTGGTGGGCTCAGTCGGACCGTAGCTGTGCACCTGTTCTTAATGTCTGAGAAATTCTAGGGGGAGGGGGGGGTCTCGACCCACAGGTCACACTAAGATCTCCATTACTGACCCTGTGTAGGTTTTGAACTCCGTTATCACCTGTTCCCACGTTGGCTCAGTGCACGCACGCGCACACACACACACACACACACACACACCACCAGTATCACACACACATGCATAGATCATACCACCTGCTGCCATGCGCGGACACGTGGGCGCACACACAAAAAACATATCACCTGCACCCAGTCATGTTGACACGTGCACGCACAAACTCTAAGGCGACTAGATGCAAACAGACAAAATGTAGGACAAGTGGTCCGTTTGTGTGAGACGTGCGCACACACACACACACACACAGACACACACACACATGCACACATCATACGTTTGTGTGAGACATGTTCCCAATGCTGAGAGAGAACCTAAAACTTCGATATAATGTTTAACTGAATAAGAAACATTTGTATTCTGCCTTTTGTCTTGTAAACATCTATACTTTGTTCCACAGCACTGGCTGTTAGGCCATAAAATATACAGGCTTCCGCTTTTGCTATATGAAAGATATGTTGAGCACAGTGCTGTTTGTCATCCCAAAGGCACACCTGTTTGATAGATATCCAACATACATTATAGGCCCATCTCAGGCAACTGTCCTTATCAAAGCAGCAGGCATTATGCAGCTCAAGTCTTTCAAGGTGTACTCCTGACCAAGTCTGCCTTCACTGCTCTCTTCTCAGCTCTTGGGTGATGTTGCATTTGTATGGGCCAGGTTGCTGCTTTTGACAGCGCTATCAAATAGAGCCGAAACTATGTGGCAGCAGCTCATGTGCCGGCCGGGTGAAAGAATGTGTCCGTGTGTTCTTATTTCTGGCAATTAAAAGACAAATGGAAATGTGGGTCGTTATCTGAATATGTGGGACAAAGGGTTGAAAATGCAAAGCAGGACACCTGGTCATCCTGACACACACAGACAGACAGACAAAACACCATCATCACTTGCACGCACTTATTGTGATTTTTAGCCTTGTTCTCTTTTAACAGGGCACTGGTTGAAGTATCTTACAGTCTTACAACTTCATCTCCACACCTTGTTGGGAGTCTGTCTTTTTCCGGACATAAATGTTTAAATATGTGTGTGGTGTTGTTGCCAGTGGGAGTGAGCCCTGGAGCTGCTCGGTGAAGTAGCACACAGAGAAAGGCTAAATGTCAAGCTAGCAAAGACCCATGAAGCTGAAGCTGGACCAGGGTTCTTGTTTTTTTTCCCAGGCCTAAAATACACTGGGCCAGATCACATTTCACATTAACAACACACACCCTGTAACCTGCATAGAAATATGTTTTAGCACGTAACTAAATCTCAAGTATGAATCCCAAACATGATTTGACCGTAAATGTTATGTGGAAGAGAGATCCACATAGTGTGAGAGAGTGTGGGTAATTCATATCTGATGATCTGATCCGATGGCAAATGTTTCCAGCCTTCAGAACTCACCATGGCAACCATACAAACAGCTATTATGATGTCGGTAGACGATGGGTGGATTGGGAAACTGTAAACCCGGAAGTAGTATTAAATAATGGGTTATACCAGGACCTTTACCTGTCATTGTGTGAGGGTGTCGATTGTCTGTTAATGTCACATTAATGCAATTATGATGGTGTTTGAGAGTGGAGGTGGAATGTGTGTGTTGAGGGGGGCTGTCTTCTACAGCTTACAGTAGCTCTATTCCATTGTTTAAAGTTACATTATGCGACATTTTTACTTTAAAATAACAGCTTCAGAATCATGTTGGTGGTACACTGACTTGTAATATGGAGAATGGCATCTGAAATGAATCTCACGTCAAACAGTTTGAACAGTCTTCGTCAATCTCAAGCCAATAAGCCTTGAAAGTTTTGTGCTCGAGGCGCAATTTGTATTTACGACAGTGGTGTCAATGTGCTACTTCAGGGGGAGCTCACTAGCATATACCAGTGCTCATGTAATGGGGCTTTAAGTAAACCACCTTCATTAGCAGATATTCTGGAAATGGAGATGAACTCTCTGAGGGTTCTGTACAGACGTGCGCTGAAGTGTGGCGATATTGCGCAATGAGATTTATCGGTGCCCTCTTCCAGGCCTCTCTCTCGTATCTTATCTGCGTCTGGCAGTCAAAGAGGAGCAGCCTCCCCTGCAGATGAACTTGTTCAGGCAGAATAGCGGCAGCCTTGTCACAAGGGATTCAGAGTTCTTATCTAAAAAAAAACTGATATTCACACACAAACCCACACGCACACGCAAACACACACACACACACACACACACACACACGCGCACACACACGCGCACACACACGCACCCAGACACAGACCTAAACAAACACAGATAAAGAGAGAGGAGATGAGACAGACAGCGAGTGAGCGAAAGAGAAAAAATGAGATGTGTTTTGAATCTTTACTAAGAAGCCTTTTTTCTCCCCGTTTTCAAGAGTGCTTTTTTATTTATAGCCACTGAGGGGCGCCAGTTGACCATGGTGAATTTGGAACGTTCCTCTTGGGGGCCCCAGAGTAATTTCACACTCAGTAATAAGATATAATAATAATAGCCTCTGATAAGCATCTTTTTATCTCCCTTTTCTAATTAAAAAAATCATGCAGAGATTAGGTGGGGGCAAAGAGTGACTGGGTCTCATAAAGAATGGATATATACACCCGTGTCTGAATGTCCAACTGTCTTTTGCACCAGATACCCTCCTGTTTAACTGTCTTATCAGCACTAGTTACCATTATTGCAAGTAAGCACAGATGATTAGGTGCAACCCCCTGTACACACACACACACACTTCTCTAATGTAGGATAGGCTGCACGGAACTATGGCTAAGTATGGCTTTGTATGGCTAAGTATGTGAAAACACAGATAGGTATTTGTTCTGTCAGGGCAGACGCCGTGCAGCAGTGGCTGTGGTCGCTGTGTTATGACAGCGATGAGTACTGCAGATTAAGTTAAAACACACAGGTTAGCGGAATTGCCTGAGGAATGCGCGGCCGTCTGCAAGCAAGCCGATATCACTGAGGTTTGGCCCCCGCGTGTTCTCCTCTTCTCTGCTCCATCCTCACACGCTGCTCCTCCTCCGCGTACAGATGACATGGCAAATTACCCTGGCGACAGTGGGACAGCACACACACACACACACACACACACACACACACCCATTCACAAACACATGTAAATTCCCCTGTCTCGGCAGCACAACTTTAGCCAACTGAACCGATCCACATACCAGAGGTTTGGAAGTCGACGAAGTGGCGGGAGAAGAAGGAAAAAAAAAAATCAGCTGACTTTTCCTTTTCTTTTTTTTTTCTTGCGACGGAACTCTGGGAAGTTATGTTTAAATTACACACCGCATTAGCCAAGACTTTTGTCTCTGTGTTCCCAACCATTCGACACCCCGTGAGGAACGGAGAAACGGGCGCTCTGGCGGGCCAAACAACGTCCCAGCCAATAAAAAAAGAAATGGCTGACGCGGCTCGTCAGATCCCTCTGTAGAAGGCGATGGTCAGCTCGAGGATCAAATGACTAGTACAGACTGCCAGACGCCTGCATACTCTCTCCATTGCCGCTTGTAGTAGAGACCATTTATGCTCCTAAAAACATCACAAGTGAAAAGATTTATGTTTTTTTTTTCTCTCATGTGTATCTGATAACCCATGAGAGTAAGCCTTTTAAGCAAACACTCCATTCCTTATCAGAGTCTACTGTAGTAACTTCAGCATCAGTTGACTATGTGTCCCACAGACATCACAGTACTTTCAACATTACTAAGAATCGCACAGCACTCAAAGCTGTCGGGCATTTTGTTAGGAGGCCTAATCATCTCCCTGCAGTTACATTGATGTCTGTGTGTCTGAGTCTGAGTCTGAGTCTGAGTCTGAGTCTGAGTCTGAGTCTGAGTCTGTGTCTGTCAGTAATGGGCCAAGTTCTTGTGATTTCAGCATCACTTGACTATCTATCCTACTCCACTACAGATACTGAAGTACACTGATGTTCCTAATCATCACAAAGCACTCAAAGCTGCCATGTATATGTCATAAATCACTTCAGATAGTGGACGCCGTGTCTTTTTATGGAAAAATGTATGCCTGCCCAGTACAAAGGGTTATGTCCATTACCTATACTGTCTAAGTGGACGCAGTCGCCTCATGGACGCAGATAAGACAATCCCACATCAAGACTGCCCCCTCCACCTGCCACCAGGCCTTCTGCTGGCACATACACACACACACACTCATGCACGTATACACAAACACTCACTTTCTCTCTCTATTTTGCACACACACATACACATACACACACACACACACGCACACACGCTCACACGCACACACACGCAGTCAAACATACAGACACACATGATCACACACATGTACACTTAAATACACAAGAGGACACACACACACCCACCATACAGAGAGACACACAGAGTCAGAGTTGTCATGAGAGCAAGGTCCACCAGATGGTGCTGTTGTCCATCTTCTGTGTTCGTGTGTTTGTCTTTTTTTCTTCTACTTTTTTTTCTTCTACTTGTCTTTTTTTCACCCATCCCACTCACTCATGCGCAGCCAGCTCCGGACAGCCACCTCAAGCAGGCCTCAGAAGTCCTCCCCCCCCGCCGTGAAATGATCTGACAAAAAACCTCCAGCTCTCCTCAAGTTCCTCATTCCCAGTTCATTTAACCCATGCATGCTATCAAAAGCTCTGTGCCGCCCACTACCGTCTGTCACCTTTGTCACCTATGTCGAGACTGTACATACATACCGGTAAGAAAAAAAAAGAAGTGTGAGATTCTTGGTTACGACGCCTAGCCTCTCACAACACATGCAGCACATACCCAAATAGCACAAAGCAATACCACAAATAAGGGGTGGTACCCTGGTGGCAGATCCTGATTGGCTGGTTCGGCCTTAATTGACAGCAGGGCATGATATGAGGCCAATAAGTGGATGCATTAGCATTTGTATTTGTTGTGACAGTGGAAAAAAAAGTTGAGGAAGGATAACAAGGCTTGTGCAGAACCTAAACATATTTTGTTATACCTCCCCTTCAAAAAGTTCACGCACCACCATCATTTTCCAGTGTTATCAGACCCTGGATGGATTCAGTAAGTGGAGACTTTTATGCAAAATGACGTTTCCAGTACAGGCAGGGTATTCATCTCCACAGTGTGTTATCAGGGGGATTGAACCCTCTACCTTGGCGGTGTGAGCAACTTGCTCGTCCAGTTGAGCTACGGGGACTTCCAGCATTTCAGCCAAAGTGTACTGTTACAAGTGTTATGAATATGCAGGTGTTGTGTGAACAGTAAAGTGTTGCATAAGCTAAAGGCAGGAGATTGCAGACGTCTGGTTCCTCTGTGGTGACTGGTAAGTGTGTGTGTGTGTGTGAGTGCGCGCGTGTGTGTGTGTGTGTGTCTGTCTCTGTAGTGTGTGTGTGTGTGTGGTGTGTGTGTGGAGAAGTGAGGCCTCCGAGAGACAGCAGGAAACCCACAACACTTCCTCCCCTCTTCATGGCAAAAGGTTGCCTGCACGGGTCGCATTGTCACTCAAACTAGATTGCAGTGCTGTGGAGTCAAGTCAAGTCAGCGTCGACATCGACGACGACGACATCGGCGATAAAACTCACAGCTCCAGGTTTTGCTCTTGGCCAAGCCTTCAGGTGTGGCCGGTGTGTGTTTACACACACTTCCTTTTTTGTGATTTTTGTTTTGTTTAGAGAGGCACTCCTCTCTTGCATAGTCAGTCAGGTGTGGCTCTTGTGTGTGTGAGAGAGAGGGAGAGAGAGAGAGAGGGTGGGAGAGAGAGAGAGAGGGAGAGAGGGGGGAGAGAGAGAGAGAGGGAGAGAGGGAGAGAGAGACAGAGTGTTCCTCGTGAGTGACTCAGTGACTCAGGATGGAGCTTCGGGTCCACATGTGGCCATTCTCTCTTCTGCTATGCCTGCTGGGACTGCTTCAGTCAGGTAAGAACACGCACACAAGCACACACTCACACACTCACACACACACGCACATACACACAAACACACGCACACACACACAAACACACGCACACACACGCACACACACTCACTCACACACACACACAAACACAGGCACACACGCACACACACACACCCACACACTATGCTTGTGGTTGTCAGTTTCACTGGACTTAAAGGGTGTAAAACTACTGCAGTGAGCCAGTCATAACCTTCAGACTACCTACACATCAACCCTTTATTTTACCGTCTACCACATTCTTGCCGTTATTGAGACAAGTGTATGGTAAACATTCTGAAGCACAAGGTACTAGTAGGTACTAATAATTTAATTTCTCTATCACAACACTTGTACAGTATGTATTAAGGAAGTGTGTGATATTATCTCTAAAGTACTGAATCCTTGATTTGAAGTCTAAGATGGTGGGTACTCTCAAATCATATAAAATCAAAACAGAAAAGCCTCTTAGGCTTCCTGTATCAAGCCAGTGCATATTAAAATCAACATATCTAGCCTGCGAGAGAGCAAGGAGTAGGTATCACCATGGTAACAAACATTGCTCTAGATAAAAGTAGTGTTGTTGTTGAGCAGTGAACAGACACATGTTTCAAATAGTCTGCAGCAAATACTCCAGCTGTGCACAACACTTTGTATAGTTTCCATAGACAGCGTAATTAATACGTAATTACCCCGTTAGTACAACTTATGTCTTATATAAGTAGATGTTATCACAAGATGAACTAAACTTTAAGGTTAGTGTTAAAAGGTATCTGTGACTGAGAGTCTTTTTAAAACTAGGAGGCACACAGAAGGCGATGGTAAAGAGGTCTTTTATTTGTCTCTAGGCAATTGATAGAAGCACCTGTGTAGTACATTTACAGTGCAAAATTATATGCAAAAAAAGGGAAATAAACAGTGACTGGAGGGTCAAAACAAAAGTTGTAATAAAAGTTTAAAAACCCATTGATGCAAGATTGGCGCTCGCACTCACCAAAAATTCTCACAACGGCATTTGGAGTACTGATAGGGAGATGACCTACTCAGGAGCAGACAGGGAGATAAAACAGATGCTGTTTTCAAAGGTTGTTACATGGTTAAAACAAAGTCCATGAAGAGTTCATGGTTTGAATGGCCGCCATTCTGCAGCCAGGGATGACACGACGCCATGTCATGGCATCACAGTTAGGATATGGAGTCGAGCCAGTAAATAAAATAAAAAGTATTCATAAGAGAAGGGTATCAATGTTATTACCTTGTACAGCACATTGGAATAGGAACACTTGATATGAAGTGGGACACGGTTGTGTTCTCAATTCTTCGGGGCTTTGCTGTGTACTGAGTTATTTATTTTCAAGCTTTTGTTATTTTGTCTTAAATTTGCTGGCATTACTACTTTTAAAAGTAAAGTTGAGCAGGGTGTCAAAAAAACATTCTAAACTTTAACGTACATGTTTTTTTTTTCTATATTTAATGTTTATAACTACTATCTACAATGTATTTACAATGTGTTATAAAGTTTATTAATCATTGAAAAATATCTCAAATAACACTGCATTTGTAATAGAAGTATGACAAATGTGTTACATTAGTTATGGTAATGTCATGGCAAAAAGTGACCGGGTGCCAAAAAGAGCCCGGGTGATGTAATATTGGCTTTCAAACGACTCTTGAGTGACAGTTGCTATACCAACACTAGCATTACGTAACCCGGACACTACGTAACCCGGGCACTTTTTGGTCAGTCTCAAGAGTCGTTCGAAAGCCATCAGCTACTTGTTAGTCACTTAATATTGTGCCTAAAACTATTAAGTATTCCGTTTTAGCTACACCTGCCGGTATCCTGTACATCAACATTTGCAGTCAATACTACTTTTTGAATGCTATATATTGTGGCTAAACACATTTTTACCCGGTAAATAAAGTGTTCCATTTTAGCCGTTTACATCATCATTTGCATTTCAATTGAAATTGTTTAGAGTAGAAATTTGTTTTTATAAAACGGAGAAAATATACTGATATACGGTGCTTGTTTATCTACCGTTTTAGCAAGCCAGCCAGTTAATTTGCTAACATCTTAAATAATATACGGTGCTTGTTCATCTACCTTTTTAGCAGGCCAGCCAGTTAATTTGCTCACATCTTAAATAATATACGGTACGGTGCTTGTTCATATACCTTTTAAGCAAGCTAGCCAGTTAATTTAATAACATCTTAAATAATATATGGTGCTTGTTCATCTACCTTTTAAGCAAGCCAGCAAGTTAATTTGCTAACATCTTAAATACTATACGGTGCTTGTTCATCTACCTTTTTAGCAAGCCAGCCAGTTAATTTGCTAACATCTTAAATAATATACGGTGCTTGTTCATCTACCTTTTTAGCAAGCCAGCCAGTTAATTTGCTAACATCTTAAATAATTTAAGATCTACCATTATTTGTTGATATAGGCCTATTTAGAAAGACTTGGGAGAGTTCATACTAGCTTGCTAGCTATACACTAAGCAAAATAATGTGCCCCAGCTAACGGAGGAATTGCTAATCGCTAACGAGATGCTAGCGGCGAAACCGGTTGAAATTTACTTACTTTGACACTATAACAAACTTGTGAGTCAACAACTTTCCTAACACAGTCAAACATCAAGCACATGGTTGTTTTGCTTGGTTTATTGCAGGTAAAATACAGGCAAGCTGGTCTCAGGTAGCGAAGTATAATGCAAGATGCTCTGGGGTAAATCGCGTTATTGAGGTAGTCTGACTTCCTAAAAGAGCCCGGGTGACGTAATGCTAACGTTGGTATAGCAACTGTCACTCAAGAGTCGTTCGAAAGCCAACATTACATCACCCGGGCTCTTTTTGGCACCCGGTCACTTTTTACCATGACAGTACCATTACAACATTCTGCATTTGAATGATCAGCCCCTTGAAGTCAATTCTCAGATCCCCCTGTAGTCCACTGATCAATCACAGAAGCTCTAGTGGGAAGTGAACCCCCCTGTAGTCCACTGATCAGTCACGGAAGCTCTGCTGAAACCCAAGAAATATGGCATTAGAAAATGCAAACTATAAAATAACTAAACATGTATTATAATAACTTTAGAAATAATAATAAGTATGGAAATAACAGATATATTTTGACGATCGTTGCTCTTCCTTCCTAGACGTTGGCCAGGCTCAACGCATGGTGACGATGCAGGCCGGCCCGCTCTACAGAATCAAGGGCTTCCACGTCTCCATCTCCTGCAGCGTCAGTGGCTTCAAGGGCCCAGCTGAGCAGCACTTCCGCTTCTCGGCCTACCGGGCCCCGCGGACCACCCAGGAGATCCAGATCATCAGTACCGAGGGGGACAACTTCGCATACGCCTCGTTTAGTTCCCGAGTCCGAAGCGGAGACATCTGGATTGAGAGGCTGTCGGGGTCGTCGGTCGTGTTCCACATTAACAACACTCTTCTAGAGGATACCGCTGAGATTGAGTGCCATACCCCAAACACTGACGGAGACTATTATGGAACCTACAGTGCTATAACATCACTGAATGGTGGGTTATTTATTAGTAATTATTAAATAAAATAATTATTCATTATTAATTATTATTACATTATTATTATTATAATTATTATTATTATTATAATTGTTACTTATTTAACATGTAATCTCTCATCGAGACAATGTTTTTTAAAGAATCACCTGGAGGTGCTAACATGATAAAGTAACATTTACACAGATGTGCAAAGCTAGTTTTTCCTAGTATATACACAAATCAACTGGCCTGATCAGCTCTTTCAACTGTAAATATACATTTATAGCTTGATTTCAGTGGAATCGACTCTAAATGAAGCGGACATTTGTAACCAGTTCAACATGGGAGACAAAAGTGTTGAATAAATGGCATTTCACTGTTCCACATACAGTGGTTGAGGACACCCTGGTGACCACCTACTCTGGATCCCCCTCCGTGGATCTCTCGGAGGGGGGGACTCTTCAGTTGGAATGCCAGGCCTCCAGCCAGACCTTCCAGCACACCCACTTGTCCATCACCTGGCTCCTCCATGGCAACGGTGAGGCCGAGCCCCGACCCATCATCAGCCTGGACCGGGACTTGACGGTGAGGCCAGGCGTGGGCTACGAGGCGCGGTACCAGTCGAGGCTAGTCGCGATTCAGAAGGTGGAGGAGACCCGGTACCAGCTGCGGATGACCCAGGTGCAGCTGGGAGACCAGGGGAGGATCTTCTGCCGGGTCCAAGAGTGGATCCGGGACCCGGACCGCACATGGGTCAGCATCGCCAACAGAGACGCTCAAGCTGCTGACGTAGTCGTCAAGGCTGTCGGTGAGACATAGCTTATCTGTTTCCTTTCTTCTGCTATTTGTGTTCCTGTTACTCAAGTAGAGCAAGGACAAGGTTCAACGCGGGGGTGATGGGTTAGACACCCAGGTAGCACACAAACTGATAGAAAAGTGTATTTGTGCTATACGGCAAGTCACTTGGGACAAAAGCCTCCTGAATGATTCAATGTATTTGTTATTTCCTCATTAAATATGATATTCTGTGAACACTCTGTGACAGTGTAAAAAACAGTTTTTGCTTTAACCCGAACAACAAGAGGTCTGTTTGGCAGTTACAGACGCTAACAGTGTCATCCTCACCCCTTCTTGATATCGCAGTGGTGGATGCAGACTCATTTGCTGCTCACATCAAGGTCACAAACGCCGACCTCAAGGAAGGTGAGCCCGTGGAGGTGCTCTGCCAGCTGGAGGCGCAGAATCTTCCAAAGCTCTTCTTCAGCGTGGCCTGGTTCAAGGGCGAGGAGGAGCTGGCGCGCCTGGGGCCGCTGGGGGTCCTGACCATCGGACCGGGCTATAAAGGGAGGGCGACTGAGGGCGAGCTCCGGGCGGTGAAGACCACAGAGAAGGACTACACGTTGACCCTGCGGCCGGTCAGGGCCGAGGACCAGGGGGAGTACCAGTGCCGGGTGTGGCAGGAGCAGAGGGGCGACAGTGGGGGGTTCACCCAGGGCCAGAGCAAGCGCTCCAGCACCCAGCAGGTCACCATCACTGCCACAGGTGAGACTCACTGCCACATGTGCTCATCTGCTGTATGCTGTACATGCACATGTGTGCTACAAATGCTTTCCTAATCTTTTGTTGAGTTAACTGAGTCCATCGTATACCCCTATATGTACCAGCATTATCAGGTCTACTATGTACATATTACATGCTATACAGAAAATCACAAGTGTTCAATTCCAAGTTAATTTTACTACTCTAAGTGTGAAATGACCACCAGTGTAAGAGTTCATTAGGGAACTTGTTTGATCTGGAGTGTAACACACAGTTGAACCTGCGCCTGCAAAATAAATGGTCAATCCCTATCAAAGTTCCATCTTTTTTGCAATGTTGAGTTAGAGGCAATCGATTTTACTGTGTACTAAATGCTACTAATAGCTCTCAATAGCTTCCTGAAACTTACATTACTTGTTGCAAATAATCCTAAAAGACGTCCTGTTTGGACATTTGGAGATTACAACATGACTTGCAAATGGCCATTAAGCAGTAGTAAAATAAACCATTTCCTCTTTCCCTCGCAGAGAGCGGGCTTAGTGTGTCCATGGTCTCGGAGCTCAGTGTCACAGAGGGTGCACCTCTCACCCTTTCCTGCAACGTGTCCGGGGTGCACAGCGAGCTCTCCGTCATCTGGCAACACAAGAAGGACTCCCTAGGTAGCTCCTTCAGTGATGTCATCAGCCTGAGTCGCCAGGGCGTGATGGAGCCGGGTCCTCAGTATCAGCAGCGCGCGCTGCGGACGTTCCGCTCGGCCGGCGGCAGCATCGTCCTGGAGATGGGCGAGGCCGGTGTGACGGACGACGGCGTCTACATGTGCACCGTGTCCGAGTGGAGCAGGGACAACAGCGGAGGGGAGAAGAAGACAGCCAGCCAATCACAGCAATGCTCTGTCCAAGTGACATCACTTGGTAAACTACCCAACCACAGATGAATGAGATTTACATTTGTGTGCATTTTGTTGTTTGGGAGAATTAGGTACAGGTGGTACACATGGTGGGGACTGATGGGGGGATTCTGGGTTGGAATAAAACAACTTTTAAGGTCAATAAATATAGGTTAAATAAAACTAAATAGATAAATAGCATCAATACCAACTCCTTGTCTTACTATGTGTTGATCATATATTCATACAGTATATTATTACCACCATGTTGAGGTTTTATGCAAAGTATCATTCCATGCCCTCTGCCACTTTCTTTTTAGATAAACTGGTGAAAGTGGCCTTAAGAAGTCGTACTTCTAATGTGGAGGTGAACAACGAGATTAGTCTCTTATGCAGAGTGAAGGGCCCCAACGTGCCCCTATCAGTGACCTGGCTGTTTGAGCAAGTTGGACGTTCCAGCGAGGAGACCATAGTCTCGGTACACCACACGGGAGATGTGGCCTGGGGCAGAGAGGGGGATGGCTACCAGCTCAGCACTGCTATAAGCGGGGACGACTCGCAGTACGTGCTGGGAGTGACCAAGGCAAGCCTGCGCAACGCCGGAGTCTACAAGTGTGTGGTGGGAGCTTACCTGAGGCAAACGCAGAGAGCCAGCAAACCGTCCAACCCTCTGGGTGTGCGAGTGCAGAAGCCAGGTACAATGTGACAGCCAAAAGCTTAGCCTCACAGTTAACTTTGATATTGTAGTTGTTGCTTGGCAAAAGTTTCTGAATATCTTTTTTGATATGTGGGTTGCTAATGACATTTCTTACTCTCTGTCATTCTTCTCTCTGTTGCAGCAAGTAAACTGTCGCTCATCCCTAATCCCACCTCTCCCCTGAAAAGCACCGTGAACTCTGACATCCAGATGTCATGCATGGTTGCCAAGGCAACCTCCAACTCATCCCGCTTCGCCGTCACCTGGCAGGTGGATGGCCGCACCATTGCCGGCAGCGACCGCGACGGCATTGTGACGCTACAGGACGCGGGGAAGAGGACGGGCGTGAGCATGCTCCCGGGGCTGACCTTCCAGCTGTCGCTACGGCAGACGGGCGCCAGCGACAGCGGCCGCTACTTGTGCCAGGTGGAGGAGTGGCTCCAGGACACTGCTGGGGAGTGGTACTCCGTCCCGCCCCAGAATGCCACAGTGGACGTGCTGATCAGTGAAAAACGTACGTAATGCAAGTCAAGGTAAAAGCCACTCGCTGCTGACTCAGTCCAAGCTGGGAACACAGATTCAAATGGAGCACAGGACGATACTCTAATTCACCAATAACTACATTTCAGTGGCTGAAAAAAACAACAACAAAACAACATTTATATATTTTTCTTGGTGAATTAGAAGGGTGTTCTGTGTTCAATTTGAACTTGGACTTTGTTGAGCTCTTTGGTGAAGCACCACAACTGAATGAGTTTTTTTTCTGCTGACTCATAGTATTGCACTATGGTAGAATGGGTGGGCTTTAATTTCCAGTGTCTCATTTCTTCTTTTGTGAGGGTACAATCATTCCCGTTATACCTTGCCCAGTGAAGCGATTTTCAATGTACGGATTTTTAAACTTAAAATTTTGATTCTACGCTAAAGATACTATAATGTGGCAGACCATTTGACTGAGATCCCTCCCTAGATGACAGAGTCTACAGTAGTGTCATTGTAACAAAGACCATTGTCTGCTTCCGTCACATCAGCCAGCGATTTCAGTATGGACCAAACCAATATCGACACAAGTGGACGCGAAGGTGGACAGATCGACGTCATCTGCAGCATAGTATCTGGAATGGACGACTCATCCTCCCACTTCTCCCTGACCTGGCTCTTCGAGAGTGCCAGCCCTGCACCTGACTCCTCCACCAGTACCCTTCTGACCTACAGCCGACAGGGGGAGCTGACTTACGGGAGCGGCCCTGCGGATCTACAGGAGAAGCTCCGGTTCTCCAGGCCCAACCCGGGAACCTTCCACCTGATGGTGGCCAACGTGGAACCGGGCAACAGCGGGCGGTACTGGTGCGTGGTGGAACAGTACCAGCATGGGTGCAGTGGCTTGTGGGAGAAGAAGGGCTCACGCAAATCAGGGGTCACCCATGTGACGGTAGAGCCTATAGGTAAGATCCTTGGATTTTTCTCATAATCTTCTTAATTTACCCACCTAAACTGTGGTCAGCATGTGAAATAGCATGTGCTGTGTACTGTACAGCATGTAGAATGCATCTCAGGATCTGATGAATACTGTTGCATAAACACATGGTGCTGGCTTGACATATAGCTTATGTAATACTTGGAAATCTTTCCAAACTGCCTCTGTACGTGGCAGTTGTACAGTTGGATTTTACTCTGAGGCATGCACATTAGAAATGACACATGTCAAATGAAAACTATCCTTGTATATCCTGTGTATAAACGCTATCTTGGTTTTGAAACTTGGTTCTGCTACACAGCTCCCACACTGTCCCTACTGAAGACCAACCAGAGCAAGGTCGTGACTAACCCCCAGAACGGCTTTGAGGTCGAGTGCCTGGTCCTCTCCCGCTCCAGTGACCGGTCAGTCTTTGAGGTGATCTGGTCCAGAAACCAGGTCACAGCGGACAGAGAGGAAACTCAGATGGTCTTCAATGCCAGTCGCGACGGGACCTTGCACATTCTGGATGGAACCGAAGGTGGTCAGATGTTCGCTCGACCCACTCCCACCCACTTCAGCCTCACGTTTCCCATGGTCGGGCCCTCTGATGTGGGCAGCTACTCCTGCCATGTGTCAGAATGGCTGCTGATGACTGGAGAGCGCTGGAGGAAACTGGATAGCGAGTCGTCAGGGCAACTAACCATAAGCCTCCAAACAGAAGGTAGAAACAGACATAAACATTATGACATCACTACTGGTATGAAAAAGTATGTATGTAACATGTTTGATACCTAATGATTGATCTCATTGCATACCCAATGCATTTATGTCATTGCATTGCATTGCATGCCTGTTAGAATATAATTTGAATTTCCATACAAATAATTAGGGCTAGAAATATAATATGAACTTCCATACTAATAATTAGGGCTAGAATATAATGTGAATTTCCATACTAATAATTGTGACATGAACAAAGATGGAGGAATGTGTCCCCAAGCATCATGTGCTTAATACTTAGGTTAGGATTAGGGTCAGTTACATGTAATTATATAAATCCTACATTATTAATCATATATTATTACGCAGGAGCATAATATTATATATAATATATTCTAATGTATTATATATATATATATATAATATAATGTAAATGTAAAGTAGATTTCTGTAGTGTTACGGCATTGCTGTCTTTGAAGCGCCACCTGATATCATCAACATAACATTCTAATTAATGCTGAAACATCTCACTTTCTCTCACTTTCACCTTGCTCACAGTCAAGAGTAATTTCAGCATGAACAAGGACGAGGAAAACCTCACCGTGAAGGAGGGCCAGCGATTGGACCTTCAATGCAGCGTGGGTTCTGAAGGTTCTGACCCGTCCCCCTCCTCCTACACCGTCACCTGGCTGTTCAGGAGCCTGGGTTCCGACGGTTCCATCGCTCTGCTGAAGCAGAGTTATGACGGCCACCTGACGTTCAATGATGAATACCAAGAGAGGCTCCGGTTCTCGCACCCAGCTAAGAACTCCTTTGGCCTGGCCATCCTGAACGCGGTACCATCCGACAGCGGAACGTACAACTGCCGCGTGGATCTGCACCAGCACGACTGCACTAGCCAGTCGGAGTCTCTGGCCTCCGACCAGTCTGGTCTCATCACTGTCAGCGTGCAGAAGCTAGGTACAGCAAACTTGTTTCATACTCAAGCACAGAAATGTCGTCTAACGCTACAACATACAACAAATTGAGGCCATGTCCCCCCCCCCCCTTTACGTCCAGTCTTTGTTGTTAACTTCTTCACACAAATGCCAGTTCTTACATTTTTCTTTTCATGATCTGGGGGCTGTATGAAATTATGAAAACTAATGCAAATGTAGTTGCTTGTTATGCTAGATGTGCTGACCTGAACATGGGCTTGTGTGATGCAAATCTAAGACACAAAAGTTGAAACTTGACATGCAGTCTTATATGATCAACTGTTTTTCAAACAGAGGGAAACCTGAGTTTGGAAAAAGATGACCATCGTCTCAACGTAACGGACCTTAAGGCCGGTTTCAAAGTCGACTGCGACATCATCTCACAGTCCAGTGAGGAGTCGCTCTTCGAGGTCACCTGGTTTAGAACCCGGGACAATAACCAAAAGGACCCCATCTTTAAAATCACAAGGAACGGCACCCTGCAGAGCCTTGACAAGGTCAGGAAGGGATTAGTGTTCGGCCGGCCAAAGGTCACGCTCTTCACCTTGACTGTACCGGACCCTGGAGCGACGGACAGCGGTCAGTATACCTGTGAGGTGGTGGAATGGGTCAGGACGCTCACTAACACCTGGAAGAAGATGGCAGAAGACCGGTCTGGCGTCTTGGATGTTAACGTGCACACAGGTAATACATGCAGTATGTTTAGCCAGATGATTCAATGTTACAACTGCACACATTTATTTATCAGATGTTTATCCAGAGTAACTTGAGGTGTGTGTTTATCAGTACCCCTCTCTTCGTTCCATATGAATCCAGGTGCCAGACAACATTACATTCTGCACAACACAGACCACATTAAAACACTTATCTGTGAATACTCGATAATAATACTTGATAATAATACTCGATAATAATACTGGATGGCCACCGTTAGCTAAGATAAAAGCCAGTAGTGTATTTTCAGACTGCCAAGATACAAACTGTATGTCTGTACTACACTGGCCCTGTTGTGGCAGCTGCACACACAAACACACGCGCAGTTCTCACTCAAACACATGCCGTGCTCTGACCGCTGTTTGTCCTTTTGTTCCAGGTGCTGGTGACGCTCAGCCTCAAGGATCCCCAGATGTCACGATTCCCTTGTTTGTTGTCATCCTGCTGATTTTGGTTGGAGTTGTGGCGATACTGGCGGTGATGCTACGCAAGGCGAAAACAGTTCAGAAGAAACGCGACGAGTCTCTGTGGGCCGAGAACAATCCTCTGAAGCCAATCGATGAGGCCTGAGAGGAATGAGAGGGGGCTATTACTGAGGAAACAGAAGGGCAGGAAGGCTTTTATCACTGTGGCAGAATCAGCGGCGTGAAATGTTGATGAACTTGGCAGACTAAAGCTTTTTGGTCCAATCTCAGAGGTAGACACAGAGTCCGTCTCCGTCCGTCCGTCCGTCTGTCCGTCCATCCACAGACGTCTGCTTGCCCTCTCCGAATGTCTGCAGTCATATTTTGACTTGGAATTTTAAGCACCAATTTTGCACTGCTTTTTTCCAGAGAGTACCTTTGAACTTTTTTTTTTTTTTTTACTTGTGTGCTTCACTTCACATCAATGAGTTCATGTGATCTTTGGACAGATAGGCCTTTCACTTTGAGAACAGCAGTGTTACTATGTATGTTATGTATGTATGCCAAAGTGTTAGAATGCTGAGGAAGTGAAACTGAACTGTGGAAGTTACCACAGCATTTGAGCTGATATTGAACACTGTCAACTCTTCTCTGTCTCTCTCTCTCTTTTGGGACCTGGAGGACATCGCCGATGCACGTTATTTTAAAACGCCTGCATTTCATCATGTCATATTATGTCTATCTCTCTCTACTGAGGTGGGGTGGGTTAAGTCTCATATGCGTATATGCTTATTAGCTGTCACAGTTAAGCACTTGCTGTATGTCTTGATGTCTAGATGAGGTAGGATGTCTCAGCACTTCGGTTTGAAAATACATAACTTTTGGTGTCATTTGCTATGTACATCTAGGCACGTTTTTTAAACAAATGTATGGAATGGATAAAAAGACTGATTAAATGTCTGACAACAAAAAGTTTTCCATTCAGGTTTTGTGGTTTTGACAGCTGCTGCTTTTAAAGGTTTTATGTGACCTTCTTTCAGTGTGACTTCCTTTCTCAGCTAACATTTCCAGAAATACATTTCTTCCTTATTTCATATGTACTTATTGGTAGTCATGTTCTTTTTTTTCTCTAGGTACAACTTAGTTGGGGAAAAAAAGAAGATTTGAAGAGCCAGAATATTTGCACAATATGATTTGTACCAAATGTTGTTTGACGATTAAAAAACAAATTGCTCCTTTCTGATTATTTGTTTCTATTTCATTAGATTTGAACAGAATTACTGTATTTGTTTTGTGTAAAAGACATTCACATAGCCTTGTCACAGTGTGGTGGAAGCTGATGGATTTGAATTGCATGGTTGAGATGCACTGACTGGCAGCTCTAAGAGAGGGGGAAGTTGTCAGGAAGTGTTTGTGGTGATTGCTGAAAGATTATTTCCATCTGACTGTCGACACAGTCATGTGTCTGGCACTGTGGCTGAAGACTGATTTCTCGTCTGTGAGTACCTAGTCACGCAACCGAACGGAAATCAAGAGGACAGGAGCTTTTGCAAGAGCAGTGCAAATAACCCTTTAAAGCAGCCATAGCTCCACAGTTTGTTTAAAAAAAAAAAAAAAAAAAAAACATTTAAACATTTAAATAAAACTTAAATAAAGCCCTACGGCGACGCATAAGGAACTCGTGTTTTGTTTGATGCCACGAGGGACCCCAGTGAAGTGACCCCATTAAGGCCCATACAGTGGGGGCTCCAAAGGTACCGCTACACTGAAGATCCGTGCTCACACACAAGCTGGTCACACACAGATGCTGCTGCCGCTGCTGTGGCCACATTGCAACATTGCGTTTGCCTGAAAGCCCTTGCATCATCATGCTCTGGACCTCGGCTCGTGGGCTCCCCGAGGGGGGGTGGGGGTGGGGGAGCGATTGGACGGGGGGCAACAGTGGACCTGGGCTCAGTCTCTCCCTCTCTGGTGTTAATGGGGCTTTTCTGTTTCACCCAGCCAGCAGGTCACATATTTATTCATGAAGGGGCTTTTTGTCTGTTTGTTCTTTCTTGTTTGTTTATGTGAGTGCAGTGGCTCCAGTAATCGAGGTTATTGATCCCAAGACACAGATACTGTATGCTTTGATGCATTAAAACATAAATACAACACTCTCTACAACACACACATTTTCTCGCTTTGTCTTTGCCTCAGCTCTCTCTCTCTCTCTCTCTCTCTCTCTCTCTCTCAAACACACAGGCGTGCACGCGCACAAGTACAGCCAGACAGACTCTCACAACTTATAGCTAGTCTTTTAAAAACACACACAGCCATACGCACACACACACACACAGTACTCTCTCACTCTCTTACACAAATCTTGTCACACACACACACATACACACAAACACACACACACACACACACACACACATACACACTCACACAGTCGTCTGTCACTCTCTTACACAAATCTTGTCACACACACACACACACATACACACTCACAGACACACACACACACACATACACACTCACACACACACACACACACACACACACTCCCACGTCTCTCCGAGCTGCCAGTCCAGATCACCTTTATTAGATGTCTGAACAGTAATCCTCACTCTCATATCTTTACATTCGGCTGGATCCCCTGTGATTGCTGTTTAATGAGCACACGATGGGCAGACACACACACACACACACACACACGATGGGCAGACACACACACACATACACACACAGGATGGGCAGACGTGCTCCTCTGGGTCCCCTTCTGTCTGCTGTCTCTCCCACTGCACGCGTCCCTCTCATTCAAACACCCCTGCTCTGGTGATTAACTAAGCATATTGGACCTGCTTGATTGCTGACTATGTCCTGTTGTTCCTCCTCTGACGGCCATAGCAGCTCAACTGTCTGTGTGTGTGTTGGTGTGTGTGTGTAGGTCCCTGTGTGTGAGTGGGTGTGTGCGTGTGCGTGTGCGTGTGCGTGTCCGTGTGCGTGTGCGTGTGCGTGTGTGTTTGTGTTGGTGTGTGTGTGTGTAGGTCCCTGTGTGTGTAGGTCCCTGTGTGTGAGTGTGAGTGTGCGTGTGCGTGTTTTTGTGTGTGTGTGTGTGTGTGTGTGTATGTGTGTGTGTGTGTAGGTCCCTGTGTGTGTGTGCATGTGTGTGCATGTGTGTGCGTGTGTGTGCGTGTGCGTGTGCGCGTGTGTGTGTGTGTGTGTGTGTGTGTGTGTGTGTGTGCCTAAATGAGCCTAAATCTCTAACAGTCAGAGGCCCAACTGTGGGTTTCTGTGCACAGAGAAGACAGAAAGGGAAGACAAAAAAACGATGAAACATCCTCAAACGCTGTGAAACTTCTGCAAAAACCCCAATGGTGTCAGTGCTGTCGTGTGCGTGAGTGTGTGTGTGTGTGTGTGTGTGTGTGTGTGTGTGTGTGTGTGTGTGTGTGTGTGTGTGTGTGCTGTCGTGTGCGTGAGTCGTGAGTCATGAGAGCTGAGGCCCATCTAAACCGCAACGCCACTCCGGAGTCATCTGGTCCGTGTGACGTCACGACCGGCAGTGGCTTGACAACCCGCTGCAAACAAACAGCTGTCATAACCTGGCAACACACATAACAACACATACACAAATTTCAATTCTGCTAAAATACTGCACATTTTCTAAGACACAATGATCATTGTGTCTTGTGTACCTTTTTAAGGCAATGCCCCTCAAAATGCAAGACTAAAATCTGGAGCACTGTAGGTTTTTTACTATAGTATACTCCTTCACAGGAATTCCACACGGTCATTTGTGCACAATTGCCACATCCAATTCTAAGTCGGCGACTATCTGCCGTCTTCATCTGTATAGAACAGGTGAAAGTGTGGCAGACGAGGTGAGTTAGATATGTACGTATGTATGTATGGAACAGGTTAAAGTGTGGCAGACAAGGTGAGGTAGATGTGTATGTATTAGGGCTGTCAACGAATATTCTAAATTCGAATATATATTCGAATAGTTGTTAAAAATAGAATTTCGAATGTGAAAATTAATATTCGAATGTAAAAAAAAAATTAAAAAAACAGCGGCAGCACTGTCTGCTTTGCGGGTGGGCGCGCGCCTGAGATCAGGGACAGGTCACAGGAGTCGCACTATATGGCACAGAGTCACTGCTGACAGTTGACTTGCGAGATGCAGAAAGTGAATCCAGCTTGACCGCAGCAGAGAAAGTGATTGTAACCCCCAAACATCTAAAGAGTGATGTCTGGAAATATTTCGGATTTTGGTCAGTTGATGGTAAACTTGTTGAGCCTACAGCTAAAGTAGTGTATAAGCTATGTAAGCTAGAGTTAGCTTACCATTCAACAACTAGCAACTTGAGGCTACATCTCCACATTTTGGAGATGTAGCCTCACGTTGCTAGTTGTTGAATGGTAACCTAACTCTAGCTTACACACTACTTTAGCTGTAGGCTCAACAAGTTGCCTCACTGCTGACAGTTGACTTGGTGGAAGATGGCAGAAAGTGCAGAACCCTGCTTGACCGCAGCAGAGAAAGTGATTGTAACCCCCAAAAATCTAAAGAGTGATTGGAAATATTTCGGATTTTGAGCAGTTGATTGTAAACTTGTTGAGCCTACAGATAAAGTAGTGTGTAAGCTATGTAAGCTAGCGTTAGCTTACCATTCAACAACTAGCAACTTGAGGCTACATCTCCAAACTGTGCATCCAAGTGAATATGGCATAATATGTGGAACTTCAGCGAAACAGCCACGTCTGGTCACAAGTTCGTTGCCTGCAAAAATTGATTTCGTTCATATGCAAGGACATGAGGCCGATCAGTGTGGTGGATGGGATAGGCTTCAGGTAGTTCTGTGAAGCACTGGAACCGAGGTACCGTATCCCTTGTTGTCGTTCATTTAAACCGCTATGCGCAGAGAGCGCGACGGTGCGGGAGAGGCAGAGAGAGGGAGAAAGAAAGAGTGTGTGCGGTCTTGGCCATTAGCTAATTTACTTATTTTTGTGTAGGTAATATGTTGTTAAATATGTTTAAACTTAAATAAATTACCTATACAAGTAGTTATGTCTCGTTGTATTAATTTGTCCTGTTATTGACGTGCCTAATGCACAACCAGAAATTCGAATATGTTCGAATATATGTGTTTTTTTAAAGCGAATATTCGAACGTCATTTTTTAGCAATTTTGACAGCCCTAGTATGTATGGAACAGGTGAAAGTGTGGCAGAGGAGGTGAGATGTGTATGTATGGCCTGGATGTGGCACAGCCTTCACAGCTTTTACAATGTTGCCAAATATATCACCTTTATCAGTGCCAGCTGTACGGTTGTTTGTGTTGCAAGGCAAATCTGATGGATGTAAAAATAAAAAAATAAACTTGAAAGCTTTTATTGTCATTTGCATACAACCAAATTTGGAGCACTACTCCTGTTGGTGCCACGAGGGACAACATATAACAACACAATTAACTAAAAAAGATTGCGAGCAGGGGCGGCGCCAGGGGGGGGGACTAGGGGGTGCTCTAGCTCCCCCTGGATTAGCCATAGCACCCCCAAGAAAATGGTTTATTTATTATTGTTATTTAATTTCATTCTGGGTTATTTATTGTGTGATAATAATATTTAACTCACAAAAGAAAATAAGGACAGATTGAAATGAACAGATTGTTTTAGACACAGAGCAATCATTCTTTCATAACCTATGACCCAACTTTCACGTCGCACGCTTGCATGTTGACGTTACCGGACGGTTGAAGGAGAAAGCGAGCTACTGCGTGGTAGTTTCAAGTGAATATCAACAATACATCAGTTTTTGCTACCTAAATGTCCATGTTTGGAGGAACGATTAAGAAACAAGAGTGACATAGAAGAAGAAGAAATGCCAGGGGTATCTGGTGTGGATTTTTAAGGAGAGGAACGTTGTGGTCAAGGAGGTCAACCCTCCACCACTACTGACGGTGCTAACCATGGTGCTAGCAGCATCAGTGGCATTAGCATGAACGCTCAGGATGGTCCGAGAAGACCAAAACTCCAGAAATATCCACCTTGCATGTTTGGAGTCCAACAAAGGAGTTTTTGTAAAAGCTGATTGGGACAGTTTGCGTGGTTGGAGTACAATGCAACTAAGGTATTGCTAGCTGTGTAACATTAATGAAAGCTGTCTGATTTGTTGCATGCATTGATTACTCTGTGTCGCTGAAGACTCGTTTCGATTGATTAGCAACGAAGATGCCCTTTTTTGCCGAAGATTTTAACTTTTTGCCATTTTTCTCTTTTTACGATTATTTTTGAGCCGCCTTAAAAATCAGAGACTCTTTAGCCTAAGACAAGCAGTCTGTCTGTGTGCTAGTATAAGGTTCTATGTGATTACTGATGATTGTGAACTGAAATAATATATACCTTTTTAACGCATTTCTGACTCTTTGATTGTTTTAGTTAATTCTATCTGCTATTCCAAGATTCATTTCACTCTATCTGACATGGTAGTGGTCACCTGTCGCCCAACTTTAATCCTCACTACCACAAGTGTTTTAAAGTAAGTTAGGTATTTGGGATTGTGGACTCTATAACATGCTGTATGCCTTTTGTCAGTGACCGTCGCAGATGTGCGCGTCTGTCGGAAGAAGCCTAGATAATGATAATAATAATACAATCGGTTTGTTTAGCGCTTTTCATGGACCCCAAAGACGCTTCAGAGAGCAAACATGTAAAGTTGTTGTAGTAGAGAACCATGTGACACATAGGCTATCATCCTCATTTCATAGCACCCTCACTAAAACGCCGAGCTCCCCCATAGCACCTGCAGGAAAAAATGTCTGGCGCCGCCACTGATTGCGAGTACAACAAAGTGCAGTGGTATGGAGTACGAGTACTCCCTCTAAGGTACTTTGCAAATAAATAGAGTCTTTATTTGTCTTATACACATGAATGAGGTGTGTATGAGATGGAGATGGCATATGTGATGGTATAAGAAGGCATAAGTGAATTGCAGTAAGAATACAGTGACTGAAGTGTTAACATTGCGCATTGAAATTTCACATTTTAGTGCATGTTTGAGTTTAATGTTCTGATGACCGTCGGGAAAAAACTGTCGCTTAGTCACATGGTCCTTGTTCTGGAGGAGCTGTACCGTCTGCCAGAGGGCAGGAGAGTAGACAGGTGGTGGCCTCAGTGTGATGTGTCTTTGATGTTAGCTAGTTAGCTTGGTGGTTATTTAGAGAAGCTCCTTAATGGGTTGGTTTGGCAGGTATGGTCCATGTTTCTCAGTTAGCAGATGATGCTACTGCTGTCCCTGTCTGGGTTGTGTGTTTCTCTTTCCTGAGTGATGGAGGAGCTTCTAATGATCTCTGTCAAACGTTTTAGAACCTTCCCCTTGACGACTTGATGGAGCTTGAGGGCCATGAGCGGGGGGGCCCTTCAGTTCTCCAGCCACGTCACGAGAGGCAAGCGAGAGCGAGGGAGAGGAGAGATAAAAAGAGGGATGGAGAAGCAGAGAAAGAGGGGGAAAGCCTCTGTAAGATCAGAGAGATATGATGGCTGGTGAAACTTAGTGTTCTGAGAGATGTCCAACATCTGACCACTGTGCCACATGGTAACTAAGATGGGATGTGAATCTCATTCCCACTCACAATGGCTTTGGTCCAGCAGAATGAGGCTTCACAGGACCATGGCTCCACAGAGTCACCAGACAGATCGGTTTGGTGGAGAGTTTGAAACTGAAGTCACCAGAGTCAGCAGACAGATTGGTTTGGTTTGGTGTGGTGTGGTTTGGTCTGGTCTGATCTGGTCTGGTGTGGTTTGGTTTGGTGTGGTCTGGTGTGGTGTGGTGTGGTGTGGTTTGGTTTGGTTTGGTTTGAAACTGAAGTGGGCTGTTCAGAGTGCTATTCCACTACCTCAGTCCAAAACCTCTCTTTACTCCTTCAATAAGCACTTATTTTACGCTGCTCTGTTTGGGGGAAGATGATTGACAGGCATATAACCTATACTCTTAAGTGCTCAGTGAGCGTGAGGTTCCGAGAAACAGTGCTCCAAACGATCACAGAGGCTTTGGGAGTGTGTTTTCGGTTTGCCAGCACCTGAAGCACTGGACGTGTGTGTGTGTGTGTGTGTGTGTGTGTGTGTGTGCTATGAGCCTGTGTTTTCTCTGTCAGCACGGGAAGCACTGGACATTGCTGGCCTTCTTGCTGTCCTGCTGTCCTGAGTATTGCAGCTATCAAGGAGTGCTGTGTTTGTCAGGTAACTTACTAGTGTATAGGTACTGCTGTGGTGGGATACTACTACTAGGATGCTTCACATTGTGACTTGTCTATTGTCTTCCTCATGTCTGCTGTCTTCCTCATCATGTCACTATCTAGTGCATAGGTACTATTGTACTTTACTATCTATCTCTCTATGTAGCTGTCTGTATGTATTTCCTATTTTTTCAGATTTATTTTTAGGCTTTTTGCCTTTAATCAGATAGGACAGTGAAGAGAAACAGGAAGCGAGCTGGATAGAGATTGGGAGTGGGATCGGGAAATGACTGCGAGTCAGACTCGAACCCGGGTCCCTGTGGGAGTTCAGGCCCATCCATGGTATGGGACTGCTGCTTGCGCCACAGCTCCACCATCTGAATGCATTTCTGTATGTCTGTCTGCATGTACTGTATGTGTGTATGTGTGTATGTATGTATGTTTGTATGTATGTATGTATGTATGTATGTATGTACTATGTATGTATGTATGTATGTATGTATGTATGATGTATGTATGACGTATGTATATATGATGTATGTATGATGTATGTATGTATGTATGTATGTATGTATGTGTGTATGTGTGTATGTATGTATGTATGTATGTATGTATGTATGTGTGTATGTGTGTATGTATGTATGTATCTCTAACACATCACACCACATTGTCACCAGTTACTGTGCGTGCTGTTGTGTAGTCATGCACTGCACCTCACAGTCAGGATGTCTCAGAGCAAAGACACCCACCTCTTCCTGCCTCTCGTGAACATCACCACCACAATGGTCTGTCTGTGGCTGCTTACTGTAAAAGTTATAGTCAGGACCCCCATACTCTGAGGGTCCATGAGTTCTAGACCGTAGTGAGCAAAATCATACTGTGTGAACAAATAAATAGGTAGATATCAGTGCCCATCCTTGGACACGGTATTCATTAAAAACATACATTGAATGCTTTCAAGCGTGTTTGTTAGAGTGGAGCCAATAGACACTAGACCAATATAGATATTAGAAAATCTCTGTATATGAATGATAGCAAAACAAGGCCATCTGCTCCCGAGCCATGTTTCATTCTATGCAAGTGTCATCCATTCATTTTCCCGGGGGACAGCTCTGCCTGTGAGTGCATCTGTGTCGGCATACGCTCTGGTGTTCCCTGTGCCGTAGCAGTATCCAAACACAGAAGGCTTTCAAGAGCATTCCAGCACAAAAATGGCAATCAGTGTTTTCAGTTTGGGTCGCGAGGAGAGAACACTGTTAACATCCTGGCTGGATTCGTCTACGTTCTACTGAAGAAGTGGTGAAACAGTGCCATCTGGTGGAGGAAAATCGACAATGAAGATCACAATCATCAACAATCATCATCAGTGTGAGAGGCCTCTCGCTGCAGTCTTGCATTGTAGCTCTTGCCTACACTAATCAATCCAAGGAATGGGTGAAATCAGGGTTATCATGCAAGCCAAAATTCTCGGGGGCGGGAGGCAACTACAGTGGAAAAAGAAAAGAAAATAATGACTCAATTTCCTGCAATTTGACATAGATATTCTACGACTTTGGGGGTATTATTTTAAAACCTAACTTAATCAGTTTTTGTAGCTCAAGCTTGAAGAACAGAGTGATGGGTGTGTTTGTACTTATTCCATCTACTAATTTAATTTACTTATTTCATCTTCATATTTCATCTAATTTCTTGCTTGTACTTTTGGAAGGAACCAGTACACAGGTAAAGGGAGTGTGTCGCCTTTTGAGGTATGATCTATGAAGAATACATTTGACGTTTTGACATTTGATATAAAAGGATCACAATTACATTTTGCAGGGATCTCACGGAGTCAGGTGAATCTTTGACTTGCTTGCAAGCATTCAGATACTGATACAAAATAGCAACTGGAGCGGGCTCATGTACGCAGACACGTCAGACTGACTTGGGGTGGATAGAGATGCTGGCAGATAAAAACACATTAACACACTGTCTCTGATCACTAACAGAATAGACACACTAACCCAAGACATTTTAAATGAGAACACTACACTACACACATGTATCACTCTTCCATGCCATTGTCACTCATACAGACCGAACACAAACACTCCCGATGCACGCTACAATATTATAAAAATAATAGTAATAAAACAAAATAAAAAAATATAGATATTAAAAATCTAGTGGGGCACGTGCCCCAATTGAAGGGACCTGACGTGTCTGTGTGAAATGCTAATTATTCTTCAGTACAGGGTGTAATTACAGTCAACAGAAGGAACCAAATGTTCTTTTATTATATATTTAATATGACAATTATAATAATAATAATGATAATGGCTGCATAGGGATGTTTTATATAGTTAAAATATTGACCACGTTTAGTGCTTTGGCAAGTTATGCTTTCAGTCCCTGATAGTGTTTATTAACACAAACTTCACACCTGGACACCTGCTGTCTCAAGAAAACGTTTGCTTTAAATTAATTTTGCATTTCTTTTTGTTGTTGTTAACCTTGGATGGAAAATGCCTTGTTAATGACTACGAGTTTTCACAGAGATACCGAGTGTATCTTATTTATGAATTATTTTATTATATATATATTTTAATAATGTGCAGAGTTATGGGAGCCTTGCCTCACGTCAGTGCTAAGCTGTCTAATTAGAAAAAGTCTGCTGTGCGGGAGACTGGAGGAGATGAACGCTACTGACCTTTAGTCAGACGGCACAGCGTCCTCGCCATCTTCATAATGAACACAAGAATCCCACACTACAATTGAATCTCTGAATGGATACATCTAAGATGTTATGCTTTTAGGGTGCTTGACTTCCATCAGAGCCGTGATAGGAAAAATAGATGGATAAAGACATCACGGCAGGGAGTTTAACAGTGGTGAAATGTTTTTCAACTTCAGAAGCCTACAATAGCGGATGTTTACTGAAAATGAGGCGCAAAAAAATCCCCCCCCCCCCCCTCATCTTCTTGACGAAGCTAACTCAGTGAAAGTAGCAGAAAAGAAATGAATAGTGTCTTTGGAGATACTTGATTTCTAAGTAGTGAAAATGTCAGTGGTGTTTTTCCCACCAGCTTTGTTATCATTTTCGCTGGAATTGGTCCTTAGTTGGCTTCCCTGACAGTTAAAAACACCTTAAGCAGCAGATGTTCTGACTGACACTTTCCACAGTGATTCATCACTTGCCACTTTTATCCAGTGGGAGTTACTTAGGAGAGAAGTTCATGCGGAAAACAGCAGAAACTTTAACGAGAAACAAACAACCCAGGATCCAGACTAAATTAGGTCAATTACTTGGCATGGTTAAGGCATCTCTATGTTAGGGGCCAGTGGGGC
>NC_045153.1:12000799-12020799 GCF_900700415.2 Clupea harengus
ATTTGGGGCAGCTACAGCCTCCACAGCCCCCATAGGCTCCCAGCTACAGCCTCTACCGCCCCCATAGGCCCCCAGCTACAGCCTCTACAGGCCCCATAGGCTCCCAGCTACAGCCTCTACCGCCCCCATAGGCTCCCAGCTACAGCCTGGCAAACATACATTAATCACACAATACAGAAACACAATGCATTTGGATGCAATACATAATGTGTGTGTGTGTATTTTGTGTGTGTATTTTGTGTGTGTATGTGTGCATGTGTGCGTGTATGTGTGTGTGTGAGTGTGTTTGTGTATGTGTGTGTGTGCGTGCGTGCGTGCGTGCGTGCGTGTGTGTGTGTGTGTGTGTGTGTGTGTGTGTGTGTGTGTGTGTGTGCGCGCGCGTCCGCGCGTGGATGTGTGTGTGTGTGTGTGTGTGTGTATGTGTTTGTGTGCATCTGTATGCAGGCAGAGTGATGGCGTGTATGTGAGCGTGTATGTCTGGAGTGAAGTGTGTGTGAGTGCGCTGACTGAGAGGGCAATGCTCTGCATTCCCAATAATAGTAAGGCACCATTCCACATGCCGCTCATTGATTAGGTGATGAATTGTGTGTTAATTCATCCATCAGACAGAGGCTTTAACCTCTACTTAGAACCGTCGTTATTGCAGCAAATTGATCTGAGAATGTTTGCAACAGCAGAAAAGACATGCATGGAGGAGTGAGACTTTGACCCTTTCAGAGAAGGCAAAAGTAGCATTTGCACATTATGTACTTCTGAACTGTGTAGTACTGTCTAAGTTTTGTGTATACTCAGCTGTGTTTAGCAGTGTTTACTCACCCCGCCCCTAACACACACACAGTTTCCATTGCATTATTCACACTGAATAAAAGGTAACTACCCCCAAAAAGTTGAGAGACACAGCTTGGGTGGCAAAAAAAGTAGGAGCGGTACCTTTGGCTGAAGTGCTGCTGACACGGAGAAAGAGACAGAGAGGGAGGAAGAGAGTGATAAATGAATAACTTAGAAGTTTGGTGTGTGTGAGAGAGAGACAGAATGTGCAAAGGTGTGTATGAAAGAAAGAGTGTGTGTGTGAGAGATGGGGATAGAGATAGAAGGAGAGAGAGAGAGACAGATGGAGAGAGAAAGCTAGAGATGGGGATAGAGGAAGAGAAAGAGAGGGATAGAGAGAGATGGGGAGATAGAGATGGGGATAGACAGAGACAGATGGGGAGAGAGAGGGAGATGGGGAAAGATGGGGATAGAGAGAGAGAGAGGGGGAGGGAGAGAGAGCGAGAATTAGATGGGTAAGAACAAGTTGGAATCACTTGTCACACTGCTGCAGAAGGCCAGAGGGCAGAGGGAGATAGGGCTTGTCAGAGGAATGCTGTCGCTGTGAGTATGGGTGTGTGTGTGTGTGTGTGTGTGTGTGTGTGTGTGTGTGTGTGTGTATGTGTGTGTGTGTGTGTGAGAGAGAGAGAGAGAGAATGTGTGTGCGTGTGTGCGTGAGACACAGAGAAAGAGAGAGAGAGAAAGAAAGAGAGAGGCTGTGTCCACTGCTGCACACACACACACACCCACACACACACACCCGCATTGAAGCAAGAGAGGTGCTCTCAATTGTCACACAGAGTGTGTGTGTGTGTGTGTGTGTGTGTGTGCTTGCGAGAGAAAGGGAGAGAGAATGTGTGTGTGTGTGTGTGTATCTGTGTGCATGTGGCATGAGAGAGAGAGAGAGAGAGGGTGTTTGTGTGTGTGTGTGTGTGTGTGTGGCATGAGAGAGAGAGAGAGGGTGTGCGTGTCTCTCTTCTATCTCTCTCCCTCTCCTCTCCCTCTCTCTCTCTCTCTCAGGTGGGTTCTATTTATAGGTGCTCTCAGCAGGTGCAGGCAGTTCCATGCAGCTTGTCGCTCATTATCTTCCTATTTGCACTGTGTAAGGGTGTCTGTGTGTGTGTGTGTGTGTGTGTGTGTGTGTGTGTGTGTTCGTGTGTGTGTGTGTGTGTGTGTGTGTATGTGCCTGTGTGTGCGTGTGTCTGTATGTGTGAGTGTGTGTGTTCATGTGTGTATGTGTGTGTGTGTGTGTGTGTGTGTGTGTGTGTGTGAGTGTGTGTGTGCATGTGAGTATGTGTGTGTGTGTGTGTGTGTGTGAGTGTGTGTGGGTCCCCTAGATTATTCATTCTATGATGGGCCTAATCAACAGGCCTTCAGGACCTCTGTCACACTCATAGTGTTTGTGTGTGAATGTGGATGTTGGGGTGTGAGAGTGTGTACGTGTGTGTGTGTGTGTGTGTGTGTGTGTGTGTGTGTGTGTGTGTGTGTGTGTGTGTGTGTGTGTGTGTGTGTGTGTGTGAGAGAGAGAGAGAGAGAGAGAGAGAGAGAGAGAGAGAGAGAGAGAGAGAGAGAGAGAGAGAGAGAGAGTGTGTGTGTGTGTGTGTGTGTGTTTGTGTATCTGAGTCAGTTGATGTGAAATGTTGTACTTGAGTTTTTGCACACATGAGTGTTTGAGTGTATCTGTGTGTGTCCGCCTGTGAGCCTTTCAACTGCAGCGACCTCAACCTTGGACTGCACTTGAGAATGAGTGGGACCGCGCTCACCATGAAGGAACCATGCATTCATAAGCATTCATATGCATTCATAAGCTTGTTATTCTCATTCTGCAGCCAGAGAGGCCCTTTTGAATGAAACATCAACCGCAGGCCTGTGATACAAAGGTCAGAGCAGGCTGAGGAGTATAGTGTTGGCAGTTCTGCATGTTGATGTATGTACTGACCCACTGATCCTCGTTGAACTATGCATTTGCTGCATGTCAGTGTTGTGAAGGATAACTTGGACGGAGCCAGGAGTCTTATTCCACGCATTCATCTGAGAAAGGGGGCAGTTTTATTTCTCAGGCAGTTCATCTTCATGTTGTGTCAGAGTTAACACTCGGGGAAAGTGTCGAGAGCATGAGAAAGCACAACCTCCCGGAGAGTGATAGATAGAGAACGAAACAGTTGACAGATGGTTTGAGGTGTGTGTGTGTGTGTGTGTGTGTGTGTGTGTGTGTGTGTGTGTGTGTGTGTGTGTGTTTGTGTGTGTGTCCATGTGTGGGCGTACTGTATTTACCTGTGGGTGCTTGACTGAGTGAATATGTGTGCATTCACATGTGTGTGAGTGGATGTGTGAGCATGTGTGTGTGTGTGTGTCTGTGTGTGTGTGCACATGGTTTGTGTGTGCCAGTGGCATATGAATGTCATTTCACAGGAAATGAACACAATTCATCTTTCTCCCTCCCCGGCTGCCATTATTGCGTCAGTCTTCTGCTCCTCTGATTCGATGAAATGATTTCTAGGTGCTGTTCCTCGGGACGTATTGGTGGCATGTTTGAGCTGCAATTATTACTTTGGCACAATGATCTGAGTGTGTGTGTGGGTGGGTGTGTGTGTGTGTGTGTGTGTGTGTGTGTATGTGTGTGTGTGTGTGTATGTGTGTGAATGTGTGTGTGAATGTGTGTGTGGGTATAAGTGTGTGTGTGTGTGTGTGTGTGTGTGTGTGTGTGTGTGTGTGTGTGTGTGTGTGTGTGTGGTGACAGCACAGGACTGAATATCACACAAGTGTAAGAATGCAATATCTCAGCTGGGCTCCGCGACTTCCTGAGTAGATTTGAGATTGTCAACGCTGAACTCCAGCTAAACTCATTCACCTCTCCGCTCCGCTCCGCTCCACTCCTCTCCTCAGCTCACCTCAGCTCTCCCCGTCTCTCTTTCCTCTCACCTCTCTCTTCCTCTCTTTTTCTCTCTCATTCTCTCTCTTTGTCACTCTTCGCTTCCTCTCTTTGTACTCTCACGTCACGTACCCTTATTACAAGCTTCGTTACTTCTCTTTCTCACTCTCTCCATCTCTCTCTCTCTCTCTCTCTCTCTCCTCATTCCCACTACCATGACTCCTCTTTCTCATCCCTCTCTCCTGTGTTCTCATCCCTCTCATCTGCTCTCTCTCTCTCTCTCCTGTGTTCTCATCCCTCTCTCTCTCTCTCTCTGCTGTGTTCTCTCATCACTCCACTGCATATCTTTCCATCTTCTCTGCTTCTCTTCACTCTCTCCTCTAATTTTTTCCCCTTTCTTCCTCCACTACTTTACCTTTTATTCTCCTTCTGCCACATCTTCCCACACGTCCCCTACCCACACACACGGGGGCTTCAACTCCCCAAGGTGGCACCACCCTTCAGTCTGATTCAAAACGTAGCTGCTCTGCGACAGGAAGTAGGGTTAACCATGTGACTGGAACGAGGGGTCAACACACAGGGACTTTTTTTCTGTGCCGTGTCCTTGTCACGCGAAGACAGGACACCGTGTGAAGCACTGAACCCTAGCAGATGACACACGTGTACTGTGAATTCTTCAAGTGCCGCTTCTCACGCTGTTGTTACCGAAAAAACACCCACACGTCTTTAGAACACATGCTGAGACCATACACACACACACAAACACACACACACACACAAACACACACACGCACACACACACACACACACACGCACACACACATACACACGCACATATATAATTTCTCTTTTGCATTCTCACTGTACACAACAGCTACCATCTGTACACATCGAGGCAGGCGTGTTGGGTGGGTGGCAGATTGACAGAGCCCACCCACTCACTCGCATCACAGAAAATTGGGCAACATGGAAGATTAAAGGCAGAAAAACAAGTACGGGAGACAGCGCCAGGCACCTAACCTCTCTCTGGGTCACGTTCACTTTGTGGAACGTGAGCGGAAATTGGCCCTGTAGGTGGTGAAGACATGGAGGGTCGGCTATGTAAAACACGGCCTCCTTCCAGCCCCCTCAGTTTGCCCCAGTCCATAGTCTTCCTGCTCAGAGAACACAAATGGTTAGTGACATACCCTGACAAGATCACAGTTTTAAGTGTTGTAGGCTGAATATCTGCGCAGGGGGAGGGGGCGTGGCGGCGGCGGTTACAAACATGGGGTACGGGACTATAAAATGTTTGGGAACCACTGCCTTACGCCACTGACTAGGGCCGGTCATAATAGCCTGCACCTGGGCCCGTTGTAACTACGTTACGCCACTGCCCCAGTACATATACTTCCTGCTCAGAGAACACACATGGATCAGTTTGCCCCAGTCCATAGTCTTCCTGCTCAGAGAACACACATGGATCAGTTTACTCTCACTCTCAACCCCACGGACAGATCTTAGTCTTATTTATCTTCCTTGTCGTCACTGTCTCCTGCCCTCCACTGGTTTGTCATGCATCCTCCTCTTCTCCCCAGATCCCGCCCCCTTCCCTTCTGCTCCAAAACCACCTCCTCATTTCTCTTCCTCTCTTTTTTGATCAGTTTTCCGTAATTATCATTCATCAGTTTTTTCCCCCCTCCATCGTGCTTCCTGTTGCTTAGTTTCACCCTTTGTAAAGCTGCTCTCTCTTTCTCCTACTCTCTCTCTCTTTCTTTCTTTCTCTCTCTCTTTCCTTCTCTTCCCCTCTCTCTATCCAGTATGGCTGGTGTGTGATGCTGTCCTCCTGTGTCATGGGGAGATAAGCAGCAGTGCTGGTTGAAAGTCTGCTGGCAGAGGGAGGCTCAATGCAGAGCTGTCTCATCCCCACTCTCCCTCTCTTCTTCACTCTCACATTCTTCATATTGCTTATCTTTCTCTTTCTTTCTTTCTTTCTTTCTTTCTTTCTTTTTGTCTTTCCTTCTTTCTTCCGTCCTCTCCCTCTGTGTCAACGTCTCAATAAGAACTGTGCATTCTTCCTGGTGAATAATAGTACATCATGTCTTTCCTCCTCCACCCCTTCCACACACGGTCATCCCAGGGGGCAGGAGACAGACTCGTTCCCCTCCATGCTCTGTGTGTCTCCCTCCTCTTCACTGAAGCATCAGTGGCATGCCTCCTGTCAGCGCCACCCATAGACAACAGATGGAGGCTGACTCTCAAGCGGATCTGGCCCAGATCCGGCTGACATCTGGCCCATATCCGGTTGACATCTGGCACAGACCCGGACCAGAGTAAGCTGCTTTCTGTTTTTTTTTTTTTTTTTTGCGTGGGTTATTCCTGCTCCCTGGTGAGCCTCGCATCGTCGCCTACGGCAACGGCATTATGTAATTCATCCTTTTCTCTTCCTCGTGCGGCGGCAGTGGTAGTGGCGGAGGCGTGTAACTATGCGTTGGCACTCTGGCAGTCCTGGCGCCCTGCCAGTTGACCAACCTAAATTCAATCTAAACACTGACTCATTAGCATACCACTGGCTACGGGAGATGAGACTGTGCGGGATGGCTGTCCGTTGCTTCTGTTTGCACATGGCTGTGTAAACACAGGAGCTCCTGCAATTGAGCTCTTCCTGAAAGCAAATGCATCTTTTTGCATCTGAGTGCACCACTTTCCTACTCATTTCCTCCCTGGGATTTAATCAGTGGGTGACAAACTGTTTTGGGTGTAAAAGCAGGATTTGGGGGGATTGAATGGAAGTAAGGGTCTTTATTTGCTCGTGTACACAATTGGATTTGTTTTATTCATTCAGGGGTTAAAGGGAAGGGCCAGGCGGTAGGGCTTACAGACTGTTTGGGTAGGGGGGTAATCCCTCACCCCTTCCCTCCTTTCATTAGCTCCTGTTCCCCACCAGGACTGAGACATTACTCCACCTGTGTGGCAGACAACAGCCGAGGAGAAGACAAGAGAAGAGAAGAGAAGAGAAGAGAAGAGAAGAGAAGAGAAGAGAAGAGAAGAGAAGAGAAGAGAAAAGAGATTAATTAAATTAAGTCAAGCATGAATGAGTCAATGCTACTGTGGCCCTGTGAAAAACAAGTCTTTGAGGGAAAGGGGGAAAGAGGAGGTGAGAGAAAGAAACAATGAGAGGAAGAAATGAGAAAAAGTGTGATGAAAAAGGTGATAAAGAAGAATTTAGTTCATGCCCTTGCTTTTTCCATCCTCCTGTCTCTCTTGTTGCATAGTTGCGACACAGATGCTAAAGACGGATTGGGAAGCACACAGGTAACCATGCAGAGGTGTCTCATCATTTCATTTTTTTTTTGAGCTGATGCTTTCTATGCTCTAACTTATCTCATTGAAAGCTAGGACATTCCTCAACAGCATTCGTCAGTCATCAGGCAGTTCTTTTGAGTTCTACAGCAGTCAGCCCTTTTAAGTTCTGTAACATTCAGTTCTGTTGAGTTCTACAGCAGTCAGTTATTTTAAGTTCTATAGCAATCAGTTCTTTTGAATTCTACAAAAGTCAGTTATTTTAAGTTCTATAGCATTCGGTTCTTTTGATTTATTCTAGTCAGTTGTTCTCAGCTCTGCCTTACATGACTTTCTTTCACTAATCTCTCCTGCAACAGGTGAAAAGAATCTCCAACTTCTAGGATCTATGATGTAAAGGCTTATAAAGACAGCTCTCATTAAAATGAAAAGAAAAAGAGAGAGAAGTCTTCAGGCTATGATGGTCATCCACACCTACGCTCTTGTTTTCAAAAGAGAAGATTCCACCCAGATGAGGACCTTTACATATCTCAGATGATTGCAGGAACAAGCAAAGTATCATTAAACAGTCTGCAAGAAATCCAGATTGAGAAACAAAGCACACTTAACACACAGCATCTAACTTCTACTTACATCGACCAAAATCCTATTCTCAACCCTAACCCAACAATATTATAATATTGTGATCTCTCTTAGTAGGTGATGTATACTGGTGACATCAATGTATGTATCACATGTTGTACTAAACCGAATGAAACAAACTTCATCAAGCACTTTATTATGTCATCCTGTAACTCTGCCCCTCCACAGAACTGTAGAGTGAATGTGTGAGCGCCGTCTAGTGGTGCTCTTTAGGTAGGACACCACAGCGATGAAGGTCACGGCTGTATTATTGGTCTTTGACAGATGACATCATTTTAGGTGAACCGCCATTTTGGAAGTATTCTGTGGACGTGTAAAACATCCCTTCCGCCAAATCTCTTTTCATGTAACTATGTTTGCCCTCGACATTTTCATAATGGTAAGAGACTTTTGTTGCTTAAGAAACATTAAATGTGCTGTGCTTTCTTCTAAAGTAGCTAACGTTAACATTATATCCATGTATTGTTTTGGATTAGCCACAATCTGGTCTTGTTAAGATGGCAAAAAGTCATGCAGTCACCCTATGTTACGAAGCTAGTTACCAAAAAAACTTGTCATGTCATTGCAGGTCAACCTGCATGTGCGATGATGGAGACTGACCCAGGGCAGGCACCCTCCCTACATCTGGCCTCACGGACATTACACACATCACAATTAGCTCAACCAGGAAACTGTAACATTCACATGAATGCAGCGGTAATATTAATCTAAACACGTAAGAATAGTTCTAACACCATTGTGTCAACCTACAGTTAAATACATTGTATGTGCTGATGTTTTATCCTGCTTGAAACGACTCCTTCTGTTATTCATTTAGAACTGCTTTTGACCCAGTCTTGCATGAACGATGTCATTCATCCTCCATTGATGCTGCTTTAGGGCAGCTAGCCCCACAGATAACCCAGAAGCAGGCTGGCACCCCCTTGTGGACGGGGTGTGTTCATGAAAGTGTAGTGTCTGAACTACAGTGCAAGTCGGTCTAACGCAACATTCAAACAAAAAGAAAAAACAAAACAAAAAACATACAACCTTTTTTTTCTTTTTAACGTTTCCTTGTTGTGTGGTTTACTACAGCCTTATGTCACCTTACACATAATAACACCAACAACAACAATAATAATAATAATAATAGCAATAATAATACTAAATATTAATACTCAAGAAAAAAGCTCTGGTATCGGCAGTGTGACAGGAAACATTACAGTTTCCAGCCAGAGAGAGCTTTTTTAACATTCAGCTAAGTGGCAAGCCTCTAAAGCAATACAATAAACCCCTTCACTCATCAATCAACGTCATGAAACTTTCATCTCTAAATGGGGGAGGGGGGGGGGGGTCCTTGTCCCTGAATCAATGTGGGGGATGTAGGAAGGCACAGTGAACTGAACTGTCAGAAATTCAGTCCCCTTAAAGTCAAGGTTCTCCTTCACACACAGTTCCTGTACATTTACATACTTTAAATACAGCAGCTAATGACGCACAGCTGTTTTCATTCTAAAGAGCCACACAGTGAGATCCGATCAAAATGTCGGCACGGAAGAAATGGGAGAAATCGGGACGTTGGGAGAAAAAAAGAGAGTTGTTTCAACTGTGATGGCCAGCTCCTGGTGCAAGCCATCAGTGTCCTCTGACGCACTCCCATCAATTCTGCGTTCAAACTTTGCCATGGTAACAGCGAGGACTGAGGCAATAATGCATTGCCATGGAAATTGAGATGCTTCCGTTGCTGCCCAGAGATGGAGAAAGTTTGTGAGAGGTCGTTAATGGATACCGGGTCATAGGTTAGACACAGAGCCACCATGTAAATATGCAGTGATTGGCTCCTAAAAAAACAGCTATTTTCTGCAGGAAAAATACAGGTCAAATTTTTGCTGTCTTCAACACTGAAAAATATCCACCCACCAACAACAGTAGATGAGAGTAGCACTCACGGGTTGTACCACACACTTGGCCATGCAAAGCCTTTTAACTTGAGCACTATGCAGAAGCTCAAATATGAAGGAACACTGCCTAATTTGTATGCCTGTGTTTCACCGATCCACATTTCATTCTGCAATGTGCAGGCTTCTCTTTGGCGTTTTGCCATTTATTGAAGGACGCGTAGGGAAATCACTGAATACAGATGGACTGAAAACGCTGGGGGGGTCTAATCTGTACATCACACACTGGGTCGGGGTGGTCAGATACGCTAGCAGACAGGGCACATAGTGTAATCAAAGTGCCAACGGAAATAAACGCTAACATTAACATAAGCAGGGAAACAAGAGTGCATTCCAGAATGGCACATTACACACATAATGTTATATTAACATTCTCATTAACGCACACACACACATTGTTACCAACGTTGAGAGGTAACCTAAAACTTTGATATAATGTCTGTCTAACTGAATAAGAAACATTTGTATTCTGCCTCTCGGCTTGTAAACACTTATAATTTGTCCTCTGGTCGTTTCTCTTCTCAGCTATTGGAGGCGAGCCAGGCTTTTTAGAAAAGCTTGGCTATGTTGCGTTTGTATGAGCCAGGTGTTTTTTTTTTTTGAAGTAGCGCTTCTAAATAGAGGAGAAACCATACCGCAGCGGCTTAAGTGGCTCATGTACCAGGCGGGTAAAAGAACGCATCAATGTTAAAAACTGAATGACCGATGAAAGTGTGGGACATTATCTCAATATGCGGGATGCGGGACAAAAGGGTCAAAATGCTGTGCAGTACAATGCAAAGCGGGCCATCTGGTCACCCTAACACACACACAAACACATACACAGAAGTGCACAAACTCCCTTGCATGCCACAAACCTTGAAAGATGCAATGCATCTTCACTCCTTCTCCTTCTCCAGCAGGCTGTATCTGTAAGTGCTCTGCATGAAGACCAACAAAGCATGAAGAAGCTTTTGGTGTTGTGAGGAACTGTGTAGATGGTTTTTGTATTTTTTATGGAGAGCTTAATGTTCAGTTTTTCAACAGTCAACAGGAGGTAAATGTTGCCCTTGTTTACTCATTGCAATGCCTGTGCACACAACCCAACAATGCCTGTGCACACAACCCAACAATGCCAAGACAAAAGCAGCCTCTCTCTCTGCACATCACCTGTTTTGTGGGCTCTGACGACAGTCCCCAAACTCTGTGTCTGTCTGGCCGCTGAGGTTTTGCTGGATAACTCATTTGGTGTGTGTGTGTGTGTGTGTGTGTGTGTGTGTGTGTGTGTGTGTGTGTGTGTGTGTGTGTGTGTGTGTGTGTGTGTGTGTGTGTGTGTGTGTGTGTGTGTGTGGCCCTGGCAGGCTGAGCCGACGGCATGATGAGTGGCCAGGGGCCTGCTGCTGAGTAGGCCTGTCTGGGGCAGGGTGGTTATTTCTGGACCAACGCTTCCTTTAAAGACCTCGACAGAAGGTCTGCCACAGGTCTGATAACCTGGACTAGAACATTCCTCCGCCCCTCTCCTCTCTCTCTCTCTCTCTCTCTCTCTCTCTCTCTCTCTCTCTCTCTCTCTGTCACAGTGCTGTCACAGTGCTTGTTCGCCTGGGGTGTGTGTGAAAGAGACATGCTCATGCTCCTGTGTGTGTGTGTGTGTGTGTGTGTGTGTGTGTGTGTGTGTGTGTGTGTGTGTGTGTGTGTGTGTGTGTGTGTGTGTGTGTGTGTCTGTGTGTGTGTGTGTGTGTGTGTGTGTGTGTGTGTGTCTCTGTGTGTCTGTGTGTGTGTGTGTGTGTGTCTGTGTCTGTGTGTGTGTGTGTGTGTGTGTGTGTGTGTGTGTGTGTGTGTGTGTGTGTGTGTGTGTGTGTGTGTGTGTGTGTGTGTGTGTGTGTGCTTCTGCTCCTGTGTGTCCAGCCCTCACAGGCATTAGCTCACTGTGGGAGTCTGGGTTTCGCATCAAAGCCCAGCATTGCCAAAACATCTCTCTCTCTCTCTCTCTCTGTCTGTCACTCTCTCTGTCTGTCTCTCTCTCTCTCTCTTTCTTTCTCTCTCTCTCATCTCTCATCTCTGTCTTTCTCTCTCTGACTGTCCTTGTCTTCCTCTTTTTCTCTCCTTTCCAAACCCAGCTTTGCTCCTATCCTAGCCATTTTTGTGTATCGCTGTATCCCACACATCTCTCTTACACTTCCTCTCTCTTTCAGACATACACACACACACACACACACACACACACAGTCTCTCTCTCCGTCTTTCCAAATCAGTGTTCTCTTCAGTATTGCCACACCAACCTTCATTTCCCAACAGCTATATGCTACACCTTCAAACCAAGAGCAGTCGACCCTGTGACATGCCAAAGATTGCTCTGTGTTTTATGGCTGTCACAACCCCTTACCTTCCATTCTCTATGATAGCCATTAGCCCTCTCCGATGAACAGACTTTCACTTTCAATAGCCACCAACCTACAATCTCTCTCTCTCTCTCTCTCTCTCTCCCATCCTCTCTCTCTCTGCCTCTCTCTCTCTCTCCCTCTCTCCCTCTCTCTCTCTCTCTCCACCATCCTCTCTCTCCCTCTCTCTCTCTCCCTCTCTCTCTCCATCTCTCTCTCTCTCTCTCTCTCTCTCCCATCCTCTCTCTCCCTCTCTCTCTCTCCCTCTCTCTCTCTCCCATCCTCTCTCTCCCATCCGCTCTCTCCCTCTCTCTCTCTCTCTCTCCCTCTTTCTCTCTCTCTCTCACAGTCTATGCACTCTGTACATCAAGCCTCCCCCTTTGTGTTCCAGGCACCCAGCTAAGAGGAGGGAAACCTTCTGTGACACATTCCATAGGCTAAGTGCTGTTTTCATTCTGTTCTTTAATTATAACCTATACAACCAGTGGGCAGCTCTGGACAGACCCATAGAGTAGACATACATCAAGCGCTAATGAGCTGTGATGCTCCGTAAGGCACTTAGATAACCGATGCCTTCTGTTCTCATAGGGAGGAGAGATCCATGTGTTCTTGTCATGCCAAGCAAATAAACAAGTTTTTGTAATTCATGGGTAAGAAAGAACCCATCTTTCACACATACACACACACACACACACACACACACACACAGACACACAGAGAGAGACACACACACACACACACACACAGACACACACACAGACACACACACACACACACACACACACAGACAAACACACACACACACACACACACACACACACACACACAGACAAACACACACACACACACAGACAAACACACACACACACACACTACCCACACAAATCCATCCACTATCAGTGTAAAGACCCTCCATAATGGACATGACAGTAGCTTCAGCAAAGACTCACTTTAAAATGGAATGGGAGCCCTTGGATCCCCCCCTCTCTCTCTTTCACTCTCTCTTTCTCTCCCTCTCCCTCTCCCTCTCTCTCTTTCTCTTTACTGAAGTACCTCAGCGTGAAGAGAAAGGGAACCGAGGTCATCTCCGGAATATCGCTGCCGCAATAACTCGTTACCAGCGACGGTGGGAAGCCTCAGCACATAATAAGTAGCCGGCTCGCTCCGGCAGATGGGCAGAGGGGTCAGACCTTAATATCTGGCGATATTACTCAAATTACTTCAGACGGGCTGCGCTCCTCCGATGTTTGGTTAATGTACTCCTCTCCGCCTTCCCCAAAGAGACTCGCTGAAGGAGGTGAGAGGAGGTGGCCTGCTGCATTAGCCTTCGTTCCACTCACTCAAATTCACGTGCGCACACACACGCACACACACACATGCACACACACACGCACACACACACATGCACACACACGCACACACAGAGACACACATACACACACACACACACACACAGGCGCACGCACACACTTGCATTAGTCTTCGTTCCATTCACTCAAATTCACACACACACACATACACACACATACACATACACACACACGTTGCATTAGCCTTCGTAACACTCGTTCAGCTCGCTCAATGGACACCCAATTTCACACACATACGTGCACACTCTGTATTAGCCTTCGTTCCACTCGTTCAGCTCACTCATCAGACACACTTACACACACACACACACTCTCTCTCTCTCACACACACACACACACACACATATACACACACACACATATACACACACACACCCTTACCCACACACTCTCACACACACACACAAACACCATGTTAATGCTGCTGTAGAGGCTGAGCCTCTGGTCTCAGTGTCTCTTTGGGTTAGTGTGTGATAACTCTCTCTGGAGGTGCAGGTCTCTGCTGGTCTAGCGCTGCCAAACTATATATCATGGCACACTATTCACCGGGATTATTACGGTCTGGAAAGTCTCAATAGGGAAGATCATGGAAGGCCAGATAAAGACAAAGAGGACACGCTTTCATCTGAGCTCCAACATTTTTTGCATGCAGCATTTTGAATCCGTTTTGTTGGAATTCTTCTGGAAAGAAGTCATGGAAAACTGGGCAAATAGTCACAAAGGTCTTTTGTCAAAGGAAATGATGTCACGGCTCATCCACCGACAGTCTTTATTTCCCTCCATGCTGCCGTGGTGTCGTTATTGGTGAGGTGAGGGACAGGCTCATCCAATCACGTTCAGCATTATCTGCATGCATGCTCATTAGCTATGCCTCTAGCTCAATGGGAATCCAATGGAATGTTTCCAGACTACAATTAGCGCAGTGAATGGGAGCTGGCAGCTACAGACTGGCAGTCTGCCCACATTGAGCCACATCCATATGTCTGCACGGGCAGAGTGCCTCTATACCTTAACACGAGGGATGAGTTTTCCATATTCTTCCCCTCTCTCTCTCTCTCTCTCTGGCTCTTGCTCTCTTTTCTTTCGTTGCTTTGCTCTGTCACTTCTGGACGGCCTAAACCTTTGTTTGACTCTTTGCCTTTCACTCAGTATTCAGTAGTTCTGTCACCTTGATCAAACAGATGCCCATGAGATGACAGGGGCGGGGGGGGGCGGGAAAAAATCCAAGCTCATTCCAGTCAGGCCAATGGGATGGCTTGTAATGAGACGGGCGTTCCGTAAGCAACTGCTCTCTTCTCTTCTCTTCTCCTCTCGCCTCCCTCTCCCTCTCTTCTCTTCTCTTCTCTTCTGCATCCCTCTCTTCTCGGGCTCCCATGTTTGTCTGGCAGGATTTCTCATCCTTTTACTGACTCTGTGAGAAAGAGATTCAGTCACACCAATCAGTCACGCTATCTGCTTGGGCTATTACCATGCTTTTCATCTGAATGCTATGCAAAAACAAAATAAATAATTTAAACGAAATAAAATGAAAATGCCATAAACATAGTCTCGACTTGTTTATCGTATGTGTGAGTCTGCGTGTGTGTGTGTGTGTGTGTGTGTGTGTGTGTGTGTGTGTGTGTGTGTGTGCAGAGACAGATTAAAATCCAAAGGCATTTTGAGGAGAGCGTCGCACATTAATAATGAGCGTTAGCCAGAGGGAAGGGGTTGATATTTTTGCTTCTCGACGGGGGTTTTTTGGGTGTGAGTCGCGCGGAGCTCAGGGAAATAATTCCATTTAGACAGAGCTTTGAGAACACATGGGCGACATAAAAAACTGGAACATGTGGAGATAGGAGGGAATTTGAATGTTTTGAAGGCATGGGTTGTTTTTGACAGGCTGTTTAGGTTTACTTGTTGTCGCACCAGAGTCCGCATTAGCACCGTGCCAATTGTCAGACTTTAGAGAGTATAGGCCTGTCTTGAGCTTTTGGATTTTGCACAAGTTTCACATAAATATAAATCTCTTGTGGGAGTGTGTGGGTGCTGAAAAATTGTCACTCTCAAAGAGTGCGCTACAAATGATTCCCCACATTCTCTCTTAAGTACATCATCGATCTCGAAGAAGGCACTCCGAGAGACTCCTCAAGTTTTATCAGTTTGTCTCTACCTCAGCAGAACCGCTATGAAGACAAAAGGAGAAGAAAAAAAAGAGATAGAGAAGTAGGGAGTAAAAAAGAAGAAAGAGACAAAGTCAAGAAGCGTTGTAGCGTTTAATCGAACACAAAGGCAAGGTAATTTCATAGCGGAAGACAAAATGGAAGTAATTTCATTAGCCGGAGTGGCGAGACGGGAGAATGAGGCGCTGCATCGAGGTACCTGTGAAACACAGCTTCCCCTCCTAACCCCGCTGGCAAGAGTGTTTCCTGGGCCGCTATCTCCAAAGAGACAGGGTACGCTCAGCATGCGTGAAATCAAAGCTCCCGCTCTCCTCTCCTCCTCTCCTCTCATCTCTTTCTCTCCATTCCCTCTTCCTTTCTTTTCTGTCTTTCCTTCTTTGCTCTCTTGGGGCTTGTGATCCCCCATATTTAAATCACACACACACACACACACACACACACACCTTGTTTTCTGACCCAGCCTCCAGCCTCCCTCCTTCACACTCTTTTTTCACTTTTTTTTCTTTTTCTCCTCCCTTCCTCCTTCTCCTCTCCATGCAAATTGTTTTCTCTATCCATGTCCTCTGTTATTTGCACTTCCGCCCATGTACTCATTCGGAGCCACAACTAATCACTCATTTCCTGTTGCATGTCTTTTTTTTCTCTTTTCTTTCCATACATTCATTCTCTCCATCTGCCTATGAGAGCCTCTCCATCAACACTGAATTATGAATATCCTCTCTAATTGTATTTTTCACATGGATTTCACAGGGCATTGCAGTGGTGCCAGACAATTTGTGGCGGAACTCTGTTGACTCCTACGTGTTTGCGCAAGCCCATGTACAAATGCAATTATAATTGTGCCCAATGGGATCACTGCTTGACTAGCCATTAATTAGCACTGCATAAGATAAAGGTATTTGACCGTGGGTAATTGACAGTCAGCAGAGAAGGATGATGAGAAGGAGAAGAGAAGGATGATGTCATGTTTGTGATTAAGGAACCTCTACATTCACTGCATATACAGTATATATATATATATATATGTGTGTGTGTGTGTGTGTGTGTGTGTACATGGCTTCTTATTAATTCAGAACCTGTAAGGACACACACACACACACACACACACACACACAAACACACTCATTACACATACTTAGTGAAGGTGTAGAGTCAAACATACATACATATATATATACACCATATACAAACATTGAGCTAATCAACTACATGCATTCAGTGCTTATGCTCCACATGGCTGATACCGTGTTTGCCTATATGTGTGGGTAATGCTTGTCTTGGGTATTTATATTTGGTTCAGGTAAGGTAGCTATTATGTCGTCATGGTTGTTAGGATACAAGGGTGAGGACACAGCCATGAGCAGCGACAAAGCGAAGTATACACTTAAAGGGGGAGTCTTCGATTCTCAACCCATACACGCTTTGCCCAATGTCAATTATGCTTCAAGCCCTCACTTCACTGGCTGTCTGTTCAGTGGAAGAAACTAAACGGTGTGCTAAAAAAAACTGTGTTTGTACTCAGCCCTGGCTCTGAAATGGGGAAAAAAAACCTAGTGGGTTGGACCGAGCCATAAACAATCCCAGCCAATCAACACAGTGCTTCAGGAGCATGAAAGGGAGGAATGTAATTTGATTGGCTGTTGAGCTCAAAAATCAACAACTTTCCACAACAAAACCGAGTCTGTGAGTCGCTTTGTCCCTATTCACGTTTTAATTGTTTGACTCCGCACCTTCACTTAGTATGTGTGTGTGTGTGTATCTGTGCGTGGTGTGTGTGTGTTTCCTCCCAGGTTCTGCTATGAACAAGAAGCCATGAAATATAATGAAGACACTGAAGACTAGCACAAGGGTTTATTGAACTTATAGTTTGCTGCTGGGTTTCATGTATGCTGCATGTATGCTACCAGCATACCATGTCACTATTCACTATTCTTCCATACCATGGCACTATTCACTATTCTTCCCTCTCAACATGGAATGATGCTACCTTACATGAGATTACTTAGGTGTGTTTTTCTTTCTTCACAACTTTTAATTAGATTTTGTGAACTGTCTGATAATGAAGACGGATGCTCGTGTCTAAATTAAACCTAAGCTCTGTTGGCCTATGACATCATTTTTTTCTTTCTCTGTCCTCTAGACCTCCTTTTATGAAAGCCCTGCTTCATCACTGTCTTTGTCTTCTGCTTTTCTTTCTGCATTTCCCTCCTCACATACACAAGTGCAATGTAGCCACCATACACAGAGAGAGAGAGAGAGAGAGTGAGAAAGAGAGAGAGAGAGAGAGAGAGAGAGAGAGACACAGAGAGAGAGAGAACCATCATCTCTGCAGACAGGCAGACATTTTTCATTCCTTTTCATAGGCGGAGTAGGTTCCCCCGAGAGACTCCATACTGGCAAAAATGTGAAAAATAGACAGACATAAAATCACATCCTAAATGGTGCAATGTTGGGAAATACTCTCTCACTCTCGTTAGGGGCGTGAAACTATCAGTAAGTTAGTCAGGCTACTATACATCAACTCTACAGTACGCAAAGCCTGAGGCGTGAGTGTGTTTACCGCAAGGGATTTGTCAAGTAAGTGATGATTTAAGTAATGGCAATGTGATAAGACAAGGTTGGGTTTGGCATTTTTCAACACTTGAAACGTTTTTTTCCTAAGTCTGACTTATCAACCGTCCACACTCACTTATCATGCAGTGGCAGCGGAGACTTACAACTTGTGCACCGAATTCGTTAGATGGTTCCGCGTTTACTTCTGTAAAATAGATGCTGTCCGGGTGGCAAAACACCAAAATTGACTGTAGTCTACCATTAAAACCTCATCTATGGTATGGTACACATGGCCACAGTCCTTTTATGTAAAGCGTATGTTAAAGTTGGAGGTTTCTCTCTCTCTCTCTCTCTTTTGCCCTGTCTACCGCCACAGATACTACAGAAAGATCCAGCGGTGGTATATGGCCAAAGGTCATCCTAACTGAAGTGCAAATCAGATTGTTGGTAGCATCATGTGGGATCTGACTCCCACATATAGGCAGAGGCCTGTTGACATGCAACGACCACAGGCAGGGTCAGTCATACTAATGTGAAGAGCAGCATGTAAACATAATGCTAATCCTATGTATGGAATGTGTGCGGCAATGACTTGCGAAAATAAAGTTTTGTTGTTCTTGCTGTGCGTGAGAGTAGGTGCCTATGCTTTTATAGTTGTACGGGTTAACCGTTGTAGTAGTGTGTGTGTGTGTGTGTGTGTGTGTGTGTGTGTGTGTGTTTGCACATACCAATGTGTGTGTGTGTGTGTGTGTTTGCACATACCTGTGTGTGTGTGTGTGTGTGTGTGTGTGTGTGTGTGTGTGTGTGTGTGTGTGTGTGTGTGTGTTGGTGTCTACTCTGTACAGCAGTAACATCTCCTCTCTGGGGATGTGCAGCTGGATAAGACACTAATCTCACACTGAGCTCCCAGAGCACACAGACCCGTCGCCATGACGATCCACATCAAAGGGCCAGGCAGTCTGCTCTCAGACTTGGCTTGGAATGATACCAATGATGTGCATGTGTGTGTGTGTGTGCGTATGTGTGTGTGTGTGTGTGTGTGTGTGTGTGTGTGTGTGTGTGTGTGTGTGTGTGTGTGTGTGTGTGTGTGTGTGTGTGTGTGTGTGTGTGTGCCTACATCAGTGGTGTGCGGTCCGGGTAGCCAGAGTAGGCAGTGCCCACCTTGTGATAACCAGCTAATCCAGATAACTAGCCTATACAACAACTTCATGAAAAAATGTAAAATAAATCAATATCTAAATCAATTTACAGGTATACTGTGATATATGACTGTGATATATGATTGTTATCTTAAAAGCCTATAAACTTCTGACAACAAATCGCTGCGACTCACAAGCTTGCTTCTTTTTCAATGGCAAAGGTAGGCTCTGCTTTCTTCACCACTGCCTTCACGATGTGGATTTTTGAGTCTGCACATGCGTACTGCGTCATTGTGGCGAAATTAAGCGAGTGAGGAAAGGCACTGGTTATGGTGTGTGTATTTAGGTATAGGTTAGCCACTGGCACTCAGAGCCAATCAAGGTTAACCATCGGTAGAAAATTCAGTGGTTCACTTTCAAATTGATGTAATAAGAATGTGAATATGTTTTAAAGGGCTACATGCCGTGTTTTAAACCGATTACATCATATACATGCTTCAAAGCAACTATCATTGCAAGTTGGCTAGCTAACACGAACTGGCTTGCTGAAGCTGGCTAACGTAAATTTCTTACAAAGTGGTATATAAATAAAACGGGTCTCGCATCTCTTTATGCACTAACAGTGATACTATTGTAGTGATGATTAGCCCTGGTGTAAAGTTTGTCCAGGTGTTTATTAGAGCTAAATACCCTGAGCCTGGGGTGGTATCGATTTAAGCGCCTGCAATTTTTTCGAAACCACTGAAAAAGACGCTAACTATAATAAGTAAAAAACACACATAAGAGAGCAAGATTTTGATTAACGCAAAGCCCAAATTAACTTAGAATTCGCTGCATGTAATTGCTGATGATCTTACAACATACACCAACAGAGTACTTTCA
>NC_045153.1:12025799-12043299 GCF_900700415.2 Clupea harengus
TCCCTCTCTTTCTCTCTCTCTCACTCTCATGCTCTCTCTCTCAGAAAGCGGAAGCCTTATCAAATAACACAGGCACCACTCCACAGCCAAATAACCCTTAAAAAGCCCAGTCCATCTTCAGAGGGGAAACGAGGACAGGGGAAGAGAAGGGAAATGTCACCGTGAGGGTGGGGGTGACATTCTCCTCGACGTGGGCGGTGGCAGGGAGCAGGCGAGCCTGTAGACGCGCCGCTATCAGACCGCTAATGAGAAAACACTCGTGTCATTTCGGTCAAAGTCGTCGGCAGCGACATACATACATGCGACTGTGGCATTGGCTTCAGGGCTGCTTGTTTGCCCATCTAAAGGCGTGACTCATCTCTATCTTCCACCCTACTTGCCTCTTCCTCCTCCTCCTCCTCCTCCTCCTCCTCCTCTTCCTCCTCCTCCTCTGAGTGGCCGTCTGTCACCCTGGGGACATGCATCCGCCCCACCAGTCCCTGTCTTAGTGCGGTGTAATGTGATCTAGAGCAGCTACTAGATCCATGTCGTGTCGTGTCCCGTGTGGAATGCGTGTCTGGTGTACCCGGGGAGACAGCTTTGATTTGGACATCATCCCAGATATCACTGGATGTCTGTACACCTAAGAGGCCCTAATTCAGATGGAGGAGGCGCTGAAGAATAGGATGTGTAAATGGCTTGTCTAATCTTATACAATGACAGAGAGAGAGAGAGAAATAAAGAGTGAAAAAGAGGAAGAGACAGGTGACAAGGAAGCAAGAGAAAAAAAGAAAGAAAAATGGTTGGGCATGAGAGAGAGAGAGAGAGGGAGAGGGGAGACTGGGAGAGAGAGACAGTGAAAGAGAGAGAGAGAGAGAGAGAGAGAGTAGAAATTGAGTTTGTTTGTCAGCTAATTAGTGACTGGCAAATGGGAGATGCCGGTGGAGAGCGCGAGGCAAACGGAGAGGAACTAATTGGCACGGCGGCACCATGGAGACGGCTATAGAGAGGCCTGACTCGACTCTGCGATGGCTGTAATTGATTTTAATTAAGTCGTCAGCAAGCCGAACGTGTCACCGGCACCTGTCACCAGCCTGCTCATCGCTGTGTTAACAACAGAACATAGAAAGAGAGAGAGAGAGAGGGAGAGAGAGAGAGAGAGAGAGAGAGAGAATGGCAGAGAAGCCATGGTGGTGATTAGCGACAACAGTCAGGGGTTCTGTCAGAGTTCACCATGGGGAGAGGCTGTCATGGTGCCGCTTGGCCCAGACCTCACAGATGGGGCGCAGAGCGCAGAAATTGGGCGCAGAGATGGGGCACAGAGATGGGGTGCAGGGATGGGGTGCAGGGATGGGGCACAGAGATGGGGTGCAGGGATAGGGCGTGGAGATGGGGCACAGAGATGGGGTGCAGGGATAGGGCGTGGAGATGGGGCACAGAGATGGGGTGCAGGGATGGGGTGCAGGGATGGGGCACAGAGATGGGGTGCAGGGATGGGGCGTAGAGATGGGGCACAGATCGCAGAGATGGGGCACAGAGCGCAGAGATGGGGCACAGAGCGCAGGGATGGGGTGCAGGGATGGGGCGCAGGGATGGGGCGCAGGGCACAGGGGCCTGCTCATTGCTGTGTTAACAACAGAACATAGAACACCAGATTTGGTGACACAGGGGTGGGGTGACACAGGGGTGGGGAGATGGAGGGTTCCTTTGTTATCTTTTTTTTTTTTGATTTGGTGACACAGGGGTGGGGAGATGGAGGGTTCCTTTGTTATCTTTTCTTTTCTTGTCCCATGTCAAGTCCCCCTCATAATACAGTGTCTGCCACAAGCACCAGGGTGTGGTGTTGTCTTGGGTCAGACACTAATGATGTGGCAGCCATGTTGGGACAACCACCTGCCCACACCCACACCTCAGCGAGGTCCTCCAAAAGAAAACTAACATTAGACCTCAAATGACTGGGAAGGCTCTCGGGCACACTTCCTCTCACTGAGGGAGCATGACCATTATGATAGACAGAAGTGTGACGCAGACCTCACATAACTCTCCAACTACTAAAATCATCCCTATTTGTGCACGCACACACACACAACACGCACACACACACACACACACACACACAACATTACATAAATTCACGACTGCATCATTGATTGTATTCTGTTTATGAAAATACAATCAGGGAACGTCAATGTCAGACTGTGTTGTGCAGACTTTTTATTAAGTGATGACACTGGAAAATAAATGGATTTTATCTTCACAAAGGCGAGGGTGTAGGTTTACACATTATATTATTCAAGATGCTATTTTGAGACTAGGCATAATAGTACTGCTCCAACATTTTTTTGTCCACAAAAAAAGTCCATACCCGCAATAGCAATTCTGGTCTTGTTAGTTAGTTACTCAGGAACACAATTATGATTCAAGGCAGAGTGGAACATGGAACATAGTGAGAAAGAAAAAAATCCATTTTGGAACACCAGAATTTAATTCTTATTTACTCCCACCAACCATAGCAGCTAGAACATGATTCTAATGCAGGACTTGATTCCAACATACATTTCTATCTCCAGAAATACCCAAGCAAGCACACTAACAGATGCAATAATTCCACTGCAACTTCCTCCAGCATTTCTAGCGAATTCTAAAGTCCACAGCTAAGCGTAGATTAAAGCCCAGGAGTTTCGGGGGTAGATCCAGGCGTGTTTTTGGTTCTGACTCTCATTTTTTAATTTAAGCAACTTTAAACAATGGTTCAAAAGTCATATTTATTAACTTGAATTCTGCTTTAGTTTAGGCACACTGATATGTAAGTAGTATGTAGTAAGTATATTTTCTCTAGAGTCCCTATTTAATAATCATACTGTGAAAAGCAGTTTTTAAACTTGTGCTGGAATCAAAACACATCCTGAACCACACTGCCAAACTCTTTTGATCACTTGATCACATTCTCTAAGGTTGTGGGTGTGCTACAAGCATAAAAGCTCTTCGTCGGTCCTTTCATATGAACAAATAAATGGCCATCTAACATTCATGACCCTGTAATTGTCATATCAAAAGGTACGAGTGGGAGGGCTAATGGCCTTGAGCCATGCATATGCTGAGCGGCCTGTTAACACCTTTCCCCATCCTAACACAAAGCCCTTCCACAAGGGAATGCCTTTTGGAGAAGAAAGACAATGATTTTACAGAAATCTCCACACTATTTGCACTATATAGACTACGTATATACCTATGTACTATATACACTATACACATGCAAACTTACATTTGGACACGAATTGCACTCCAAAACTGCATTAACAGTGCATTATACTGTGTGAGTATGCATACACGTAATAGCCTAAGAGCTCACAATAGCACACACAGCAAACTAAGAAGAAATTCGCAAACATACTCATGCATGGCAATGTAACACTACCAGAACAGCACACAGCACACAGAAATACTATGTCACGCTAAAAACTTTACTCCATACAAATCGCAAATCTCTGGTCTCTTAACTACTCGGTGAGAGTTATTAGACTTTTTAAACATACTCATCCGGTTTGTCCCCAGATAGCAGTAGTTCATCAAGTTGCAGCTCCATTTTACACTAGGTCTTATTGTCCTTGAAACATAAAAAGCTTGGTAAGAAAAAATACTCTCTCTCCAAACAGTTCCCTTCACATTTTCCATTTTACACTTCAGCACGAGTGGACATGTTTTACATCTCCTTGATGGAGTTCCATATCTCCTCCCACCCAGTAGTACTACCAGCGCGTTACAAGGACAACTAATGGGGTGGGTGTTTACGCTGTCCAAATGGTGCTGTCCTTGCTGAGAGATGTGCATACCTGAGCATTTCACAGATTTTCGTTTTTTTTTCGAAACAAATCATTTTATTTGTCAGTGTATTGATCGGAAGGAAAAGCTTATGCCAACGCCCTTTTCACACTAGCGTGAGGATGTGGTTTTTGAAGATTGGATTTGAGATTCCGGACGAAACTGATCAAATTTTTCCTCTGCATCAGTGACAATGCAGAGCAACTTCTGGAGGTTAAGCAGTGGTTAAGATCTCACATCCGGCATATGTAGACCGTCTCTTGCAGTTTCATTGCTGACATGTTGTTAAGGGTGAGGGGATTTTGGGAAGATTGTGAGTCATTGTGTGGGTAGGCACACACACACAAAATCACACACTGAAACAGCCTTGCACACTGTTCCACACTGATGCACACTGCATAAAAGCCTGGCAAAGCCTGTGTGTGTGGCACTCTGTTTGTGTGGTGCTCTGACCTCAGCACTCTCCATCCTGTGCTTTGTAGTGTCATTGTACCCAGATTTAACTCACAAAAAGATTTTACAGTACTCTTTTGACTCCCAACTAACATCTTAGTCATGTCTGGCGCAAGGTTAGGAGTTTAGCATTTTAGTCTTTACATTTACACGTATTTCTGCTTAAGTGGAATATCTCCAGAGAAGAGTCAGGTTTATTGTGTCCCTTTTGCAGGCTTTGCACAGCTTGTGAATTCGATTTGCACATATTGTTCTGCAAGGCTGTCAGGGCTCAGGCAAGGCTATCCGTCCGTGCTCCTGCCTGGACTCTGTCCAATACGCCGCCCTGCTGGCCAGACTGTTCATGACCTTCTGTTTTATGTTCGCCATGTGCTTTTGTTTACGTTTTCTGATGTGTTTTTTTGTATTCCTGGTTATTCGCCCTTGTCACTTGCTGATTATTTTCACCGGTGTCTCTTTTCCCTCCCATCATCTGTCTCTCTGGTAACTGGTCTGTGTATGTCTGCCCTGTTGTTTCTTTCGTTCTTTGTCAGATCGTCCTTGTTACTTTTGTGACTTGTTTCTGTTTTTTCTGTGCTCACTTTTTTGCCTACTTGTTTTCATTCCTGTTCGTGTTTTTGTTCCCTGCCTTTTTTCTGTCATATCTCAGTCTATCTTTTCTCTGTCTGTTCCGTGTGTTTGTTTGCCTACCTTTGTTATGTTACTTTGGTCATTCCTTTCTGTAAGTAAAGCTCACTTTTTGTTGATACTTTGTACGTTTGGGTCCTCTCTCTCTCTCGGCTACCTGACAGCTATCTACTATTCAAATCTCATTATTTTCATCATTTGTGTTTCCTTTATGAGCTCTAGCTTATCAAAACTCCTTGCATAAATGGATACATCCCAAAATAAAAACCCTGAGCATTCATGACATAAATATATTTGTATTATCTCTACACCACAGTCAATCCATCTTCTACACCTATTTTCAGCCCTCAGCTCTCCTTCTCTTTCAAACGCCTACACTCTCCCTCGCTCTTCTTTGCCTGTTTTTTTCTTGTTTCCTCTCTTCTGTCTTTCACTGTATCCTTTCCCTATGTCTTTCACTTACACGTCTATCACACTACCATGTGTATTTGTTTTAAATCTTTACTTTGCTATCTCCCAAGCCAATTGTTTTTCTCCCCATCCACTCATTCCTTGTAAATATAGTATCCGTCCATATGTTACACCCTCACACTCTGAATATGTCTCTATTATTCAAGACCATACGCTTTCTCTGTCAGCCTCTCTTTCTCTCTTCTTCTCTCTTTCTCCCTGTCTGTCTTTCTCCTGTTTCTTTCTCTCTTTTTCTGTCCTCCCTTCTCTCACCATCTTCTTCCCTGTCTCTCTCTTTTTTTATCCTCTCCTCCTTCTCTCTCTCTCTCTCTCTCTCTCTCCCTCACCCCCCTCTCTCTGCCCCCCACATCTGAACCCCCTCCCCCTCCTATCTCTCTTGCCTCCTCTCCCTCTGACAGGCATGTCTTGAAGTGTCTGCCATGATTGCCCTGCTGATAAGCCTGAGAGGGGACATCTGGTCCTCGTGTTGGTGCCTTGGCCAGACATCTGGGTTTAGTCTGGCTGAGACTCCCTGTCATAAGAGATCAGAAGCCCAGTGAAAGATGACATGGTCTGGCAGGAACTTCACAGTCTGCAGGGACAGGAGAGGTTCACTGGTTCATGACCGTCTGCTGCTAAATGATGGCTATGATCATCCACCTGCTAAGATGCTAAGATCATCTGTCTAGTTATTGCACTGATGTCAGTTTGAACAAATTTAAAAACAGTGCAAGTCTTCAGACCCCTTCACCTTTTTCACATTTTGTCATGTTTATGTTTAGCCTTATACTAAAATCATTTAAATTCATTATTTCAGCCTGCATCCAATACCCCATAATGAAGTTGGATGGGCCCCGTCGGTGGATAGCCATTTTCAGGTCTCTCCCAATATGTTCGATTGGGTTCGAGTCAGGGCTCTGGCTGGGCCACTCAAAGACATTTACAGAGTTGCCCCTGAGCCATGTCAGCCATATCCACACTATTGTGGGCCATCTGTAAATACATTGAGGATGTAAAAGACTCACTAATGAGATGTACCCAGTACCACTGAACAATTAGTACTGCAGTTCTGCAATCATAATTCATTACTTATGTTATTACATGGTATTTAAGTAATAATAGATGGCAGTTGCGGCTTTAGTGGTTTGGACTTCAATGACGATTTGTTTCGTGACAGCGCATGCTGTGCTGTGTAGGAGAGCCTTTATGGATCCCGGGTACAGCGTGCGGCGCATGTGGCGGCTGTCATCAGCCATTTCTGCACTGCTGTTGTATCCTGCCACCATTACCATCCTGGTATAACTGAAATTCTCATGCACCACGTCAGCCAACCATAACTAAACATAACTCAACAGATCTAAACACAAAAAGAAAAAATTCCCACACACCACGCCGCCGGGCAGCATCTCCCTCTCCCTCTTCATCTCCTTCTATTTCATATTATGTTAAGACATTAATACAGATAAAGTGGCCATATTACCAACCGTTAATTGTTTATCTAAATGTATCTCTTTATCTGTTTATCAAATTGATGCTTACTAATTTATTAGGCAGCCGAGCTCTGCCCACATGTTCTCTTATCTTTCCAAGCAGCACCCTACAACTGACAAAATCTTCTAAGAAATGTTATAACCAGCAGCTGTGTGTGACTTTTGAAACTGGGAAAGCCCTGGCATGAGTGTGGACATGGGGGCGGGGGAAGGCGGTGGGGTGGGGTGGGGTGATTAAGCATTAAGCATATGATACAGAGGGCTGACCACGAATTTGCCGTAGTGCTGTCATAACTGATATCACGGATACCAGCAATATTTGTCAGTGAAGCCATAGACTAGAAGAGCAACCAAATCAGTTTAATCGTAGCCTGGCCTATAAGCTCGTTTGCAAATAAGCATCACAATTAAAAGACAGATTGTTTAACCATGATCAACCAATGGTCTTTATTTTGATCTTTCTTGTGTTTACCCTTGTGTCATGACAAACAGAGAGCGGCATGTCAGCCAACCATAACTAAACATAACTCAACAGATCTAAACACACGTTAAGACGTTAATACTGATGAAGTGGCCATATTACCAACTGTTAATTGTTTATCTAAATGTATCTCTTTATCTGTTTATCAAAATTATGTCTACTAACCTAATTTGTTAGGCCGTCGAGCTCTACCCACTCACATGTTCTCTTATCTTTCTAAGCAGCACCCTACAACTGACAAGATTGTCGAAGAAATTTTATAACCAGCAGCGGTGTGTGACTTTTGAAACTGGGAAAAGCCCTGGCATGACTGTGGACATGGGGGCGGGGGAAGGCAGTGGGGTGGGGTGATATTAAGCATGTGATACAGAGGGCTGACCACGAATTTGCAGTAGTGCTGTCATGACTGATTTAATCAAGTATATCACGGATACCAGCAATATTTGTCAGTGAAACCTTAGACCAGCAGAGCAACAAAATCAGTCCAACTGTAGCCTGGCCTATAAGCTCGTTTGCAAATAAGCATCACAATTAAAAAACAGATTGATTAAATGATCAATCAATGGTCTTTATTTCGATCTTTCTTGTGTTTACTCTCATGTCATGTCAAACAGAGAGCGGCAAATTCCTGATGATGAACTGAAGCCTGCACTATAGGCAGAGAAGCCATATTCCAGCCACCTCACTGAAACAGATCAATGTGGCTATCAATAAAAAATATAACATCTCTTAGAAGAATGTGCTGAGAACACAGGGAAGATGGAGCTAAGGCTCCCAGTGTGCCATGGAGAAAGGAATGTGATTGGATAAAAACTGTTCTCTCCCCCTCACTGTCTGTTTCCACACTGCCAAACTGGTAATGGGAGTATGAAGCGATCGGGAAAACTGAGGCAGACGCAAAAAAATAAGCAGTCAACTAAAATGTTATTTAGGAAGGCATTTTTTCAGTTTTAAAATGGTTTGGCCCTGCATAGAAGGCTTATCCGGCCGTGGCGGGCCGTCACTGACAAACGGTTCATGTTATTACACGGTTGTAAGCGTGTTATTACTATAAGATGGATTTTTCTGTTCAGTATTCATGAGTTCTTCCTTGAAAAGCGTGTTAAATGTGTAGTATCACGGGGCTGTCATTCTTGATTCAAAACCATGAAGTTTCCTGTTTTTTTTTCTTTCTTTTTTTTCTTTTCTTTCTCTTATTCCCCAATGCAGTCTCCTCATTAGTACCTGCCAACATATGACACAGATATCCTCAACATGCACAGCTGCAGGTGTTCCAACTGCCATACTGTCTTTCGTAATTACACAAAATAAGCATCAGGTTTATTTCAGCAGTGCAGGTTTTTAACCCTTTTAGCAATGGTGGCTACTGAGAGAAAACAGCATGTCTCAATTCATCTATTCCCTCAGCCTGTGTGTGGATGGATGGATTGATGGAGGGATAGATGGATGGATGGACGGAGGGATAGATGGAGGGATGGATGGAGGGATGGATGGAGGGATGGATGGACAAATAATCCCATCTCCTGTTTCAATCCAAGTCCATCAACTGTTCTCTATGTTTTTTAATCTTTGCTCCCTTTCACACATACATCATACAACATTTCACCCTTGATAGGCTTGTGACCTGAGTGAGTTGAAAAGTATGTCAGAACGCAGATCCAGTTGAACTCTTCTGATGTTAAACCCAAGGCCACAACTATATTGAGGTCACAGGGCATATTGGTGTTACAGTGGATGGGGGGAACACCTAACATTATTTCAACACGTACTGTGTATGACAACACAAGACATAATAAATGTTGTGCTTTACAAAGTAGTAAAACACTCCTCCCTTGAGTCAAAGCAAGAGCACATAAATTGGAAAGCCCTTCAAAGTAACCCCCCACCCCCCACCACCACCACCACCCCTCAAGGTCAAGTGCAGAGGGCAAGTCTCTGAGTGCCTCATCTTTCCTCTGAGCTCATCACTGCAGGGCCGCAGACGTCTACATCACTCTAGCGGAGAAGGACACAGAGAGGAGGGCTCCCCCTTAGCAGATGTGTCTGGGAGATAACGTCTATTAAAGCCTATTAAGCCATAATGAGGCGGCAGAGATGGCGGCGGTGACAACATCTGTGCGGATCATTAGTCCCCGCCGAGGCAGCCGGCTGGTCGCCTGGCTCGCTCCAGGGATTGGCAGCTGTGGGAAGGAGAGGCACTGGGGGCCTCTGAGGGGGGTGAGGGGGGGCCCCCTGGTGGGAAAGAGAGGTGATCTCCAGAGAGGGGAGTGGAACTATTGGAGCAGGCAGAGGTTTGGGGATGGGGGACTAGGCTTTTGATAGTGTGTGGGGGGGCTTGTGTGTGGGTGTGTGTATGTGCGTGTGGGCCTGTGTGTGTGTGTGTATACATGTGAGAGAGAAAGTGTGTGAGAAAAACAGAAATAGGCACATATCCACTCACTTCACACTTTGCCCTTCCTCCTCCAATCTACTGCTCTTTCATTTGGACAGGGAGAGTGAGAGGGCAAAATGTGACTGCCATTTGTATCACATTCCTTTGAGGAGTACAATCACAAATATGTGAATAGAATGTTGCCAACTAAAGGTTCCATTTGGTGATGACATAATGAACTCAAGTGACCATAATGAATGGCAATTATTGTCAATTCTAGATTCTAAAAAACTCCTTCTCCTCGAAGGGTCAATAATGGTCATTGCCCTACAATTCTCAGGGCAGGTTTAGTGAATGGATCTAATCACCGGCGGCGAACCAAAAACTTTCAATTCTGTCCTTTCTGAGAGGACACATTGAATTACCAGAGAGAGGAAGAGATTTGAAATGGTCCCATATCAAATTCTGATAGTAACCTCACAATTGCTTAACTAAATCCAATCCAAAATGAACAACTGAGCCTAGACTGAACACAATGTAACAGCAAGAGAATAGGGGGGGGGGGGGGGCAAAATGATCATCCATCAGTGGGTGATTTTAGCTTCATAGTGCTTTTGGGAAATCTGTCTGAGGGAGCTTCCAGTGGTGGTAATCAGTGTTTCTCTGCAGTATAATCCTTCATGGAGAGAATATTCAGAGCAGATTTTCTGTTAGACTGAGAGCTGTGGGTGTAAAGGAGAATAAGGAGATGTCTTGATCATCCTACACTGTGCTAAAATAACTCTCAGGAGAGAGTTACACCACACGTATGTTCACTTAGCACCGCGCTCCTCCGAGGAAGATGCTGACACCAGGGCTTTGTATCCGGGTGAGGTTCGGGCCAGACGCGGGCCAGACGCGGCTTCTTTGAGGGGTCAGCTGGACTCTCCATCTTCATACCCATAAGCCTCTCGTGTCGTCTAGTCAGCAGTCTGAAACATGAGAGTGGTGGGCAGGCTTATTTCAACCCGCCCGACCAGTGACCTCACAGATGCCCCATTGAGCATGAGATTCACTGACGGAGGTGCTGACAGAAAGGCTGACACAGACACTTAGTGTCCCCCCCACTCTACTCTATACACCACACATGCCTCTAATGACATACGCCTCTAACGAACGTATTCATCTTCATGCAAACCCTTCTGCAGACCCACCAGGTCTTCCACTTCCTTTCACTCAGTCCCTTGGCACTCGTCTCCTGCCGGAGTTCCGGAAAGGATTTGGATACAATCGGGATTCCACCCCCAGCATTCCGTGGAAGATGAAGATGCTTGTGAGATGCATATGTTCTTTAAGCAATATTTTCCTCGCTCATTTATGCTTGAGTATGGAATTAAATCAGTTCACAATCCAATATTCATGAACATTTTAAAAATGTATAGATTTTAAAAATATATACATTGTGACTGCAAGTGCTGGGACTTGGGAAAAATTACAGCTTTGAAAGGGTGCTGCATATCTGTGATTTCTGTATGATCTATGCTAGACAGTCACTTGAAGGGTTTTTGATTAAAGAAAAGTCATTATTTAGAAGAGGTTTAAAGGCTTATTGCCTTGCAAATCCCTTGACATCATCAAAGCATTGGTATTTCCACTACATTAATCAGATTCACTTAATAGTGGAGGACATTTGAAATAGCACATCTTATCCAAACCAGAGCATTTCTATTTCTAACTCATCATTTCCTTGAAATGTCAGTGAAGCTGAAACCTTGAGTGTACATGGTTTTACAAAAATACCTCCTATTTTTAAAGTATACATACAATAGGTATTAGGAATACCTACATCTGAATACAAGGGGAAGCACAAAATATAAGATGGAAATAGATATTAGGTCTACACAAAACAAACAAAAAACAACATCTCTCCAAAGCTCCATTATTTGACATTTCTGTGTGTCAGCCATTATGTGTCTTCAAATCGTTTAATTTCTTTGTTGATGACCACAAGCTAAAAATGCCCATTATCTTGGACATAGGATTTCACTTCTCAGTTGTTTCATTTACCACACATTGCTGAAAAGTGATTGCTACATTCTGTAGTGGCCCTAACTGACTCAGCGCACAGCAGGCCATGGGCTGAGAGCTCACCACTCCCGGCTATCGCTCAGGGAAAATAGACACACACACACACTCACACACACACACACACACACACACACACACACAGCAGGCAATGTGCTGAGAGCTCACCAGTCCCGGCTATCGCTCAGGGAAAGCTAGCAAAATAAAACCCTACAAAGGCAGCTGATTTCTTTCAAATGTTGTTTTTAGCTGTATGTGTTAATTTAATCCATTTAAAAAATGCCAGTCAAAATATTGGAAGAAATGATGTTATAACTTGTATTTCAGTTATTATTCATCCATTTAAGATGTATCATGCAGTATGTATCAACTGTAGGGTTCATTGAATTTTGACTTTGTCAATTAACACCCTAACAAGTAACCTATTTCATGGGTATTTAAGCAGACAGCAACAAGGATTCTCCATGGGTTTCATGGATGTTTTCAGAGGATGATACAGGTGGGCATCCGAAGGGGTTGACATGAATGGAAACGTGCGCTGATGAGCTTCACTCAGGTCAGGTCAGGTCTACCCATCAGCCACTTCCTGTATCTGCCACTGAGGCAATGATAAAATAATTACATTTTTCAATGCTAAGCCCTGTCGTCTCCCAGGCATATGTTGGTCATATTGCACTGCAGGTAGGCTAACATGTTTTTTTTCCCCCTGCCCGCCGTGGCAAATATGATGTTACATGTTGTGTGTGGACTGTGTTGTGCGTGGACTACGTTGTGTTTGGACTGTGTTGTGTGTGGACTGTGTTGTGTGTGTTAGGTACTTTACTTCATTAAAGGCTAATAGGTAAAGAGTCACGTCAGTGCTTGATTTCTGAATTTATTTCTATTTACTAGGTTGCTGGTGAAGTAATGGAAAATGGACTGCATTTATAGAGCACTTTTCTACTCATAGAGCACTCAAAGCACTTCACATGTTAATGCCTCAGACATCTACCGATTCACAAACCTGCACATCGGGAGCGGTTGGGGGTTCAGGGTCGTGCTCAAGGACACTTTGACGGGAGGAGTCGGGATTGAACTAGCCGATGAACTGTCCAATTGCTGAACGACTGCTCTACCTCCTGAACCACAAGTGCCCCAGTAGTGTGCACTGTATTCTTGGTCAGCCCTGTTCACACAGGTTGTAGTTGCTGTGGGAGACTTTACAGTACATCTCTGTATACCTCTAATGGGTATATATAGTAATGTGGTAATAAGTCATGTGTAATAAAAGTAATGATGCTGAAATAGACAATATTGTAATAATATTGTAATAATAACAATGATGTTATACATGTCATAAGTGGCCTAATAGATAATGATTAAAAGATGATTAATAGGCGGTAGTGTGGTAATGTTACAACGACAAATATTGTACATAACATATTAAACAACATATATAGTGTATTAATTAGTGTGTTATAGTACGTTACTATAGTATAGTATGTGATATATTCTAAAGTATGTTAAATATACAGTATATGTTATACATTCTCAGTGAATATTCTCAGTGAATGTCCACTGTTTCGCTATTTGACCTCCACCCACTGAAAACCTCCAGTGGACATGATGTGGTTAACAAAAAAATCACAGTGTAATGGCTGCTCCCTATTGTGTCAGTTCTGCCCTGCGGCTAGTTGTTAGTGTGCTAACCTATTACAAGAGACCCTTGCATCTTTCCTTGCCTTGCAGAGAGCTGATAAGCTTAAGCTAATGCACAGGGATTGTACAAAAACAGACAAACAAAATACTTTCTCTTTTTGATCCTCTCCTCTTTCTTTTTCTCTCTCTTTTTGTTTTCTCCCTGTTTCCTCTCCTTAGAGGGTTGTTTTAACCTACCCCTGCCTGTGTTACAGGGGTTTTAGACGTTGTGTTCTGTGTACATTGACTTGTGGAATGTAGTACATGTCAATCAAGGGTTTTACAAAGGCAGGTCCTCTCATGGCATTCTGCTTTCCTCTCTCTCTCTCTCTCTCTCTTTCTCTCTCTCTCTCTCTCTCTCACACACACACACTCTCTCTCTGTGTCTCCCTGTTCTGTTTTTTCCCTCTTATTCCCCATCTCCTTCACTGTCCCTCCTTCGCCGTCTGTCTCTGCCCTCTCCTCCTCCTCCTCCTCCTCCTCCTCCTCCTCCCCCTCTCAACCCTTCCGCCCCCACTCCCTCTGCACCCAGCCTGCCCTTCACTCTATCCCCATGGCAATGATTCATCCTTCCGCTAACATCAGATAACATTCCCCGGCCGTGATTACCACCAACTGCCTTTTCATTCCCCATTCCCTGCACTCTTTCTGTCACAACGGACAACAGCCCCCCCCCCCCCCCCCCCCCCCCCCCCCCCCCCCACACACAGACACACACACACACACTCCCGATGCTCCCTATCCCATCCAACACGCATTTACCCATCATGCCCCATCACTCCCACCCCCCCTCCTTTCTCCCGCCTACCACCCCCACCCTCAGCCCCCAAACAGAAGTGCTTGGTCAGCTTCCTTCAGAGAGTTATGAGGTCGGAGGAGATAATTCACGAACAGCCTGCAAGCAGCCGGCAGCAACAGCAGCAGGAGAAGAAGATTCACTTCCTTTTCCTGTCTCCTCCGTTGACTCTGGACATCTCAACACACCACACTCTCCCGAGCTCGATAAGGAAGCATGTGTCTCCTCTATCAGCCAGCCCCAGTCTCCTCGAGGCCACAGACACAAACCTGTGTGCTGGTCTGTGGTCGTATGGAGCTCTGTGTTAACCCAGGCATACCGTTCAATCTGAGGTAAATAATGCAACTCGTTTGCATGTGGTACCTGGTTGCCCCGGGCGATTCATAAGAGACATTTGAATTATGAAAAACAGGATTTGTATTTGTGTGCGTTTTTATTGTGCCACAGACTTTGACCCACTTGTGTCTGTGTGTGAGTGCATGAGCACATATGAAATTATGTGTTGTGACACTGTTTAAATCAAGTAAATTGAAATACAAACAAATGCAACCTTGCTGACGCCAACACTCCTTCACAGGGAAAGGGAAATATGTTGCAAAGGGAAATATGTTGCCATCGCATTTGCATAGCAATACACTAACTTCATTTGAACTGCTTCAAATCTGCATCTCTCTCTCTCTCTCTCTCTCTCTCTCTCTCTCTCTCTGACTCTCTCTCTCTCTCTCTCTCTCTCTCTCTCTCTCCCTCTCTCTCTCTCTCTCTCTCTTTGTTTCTCTCCTGCTCTCCCTATTTATATTTTGTGATGGCAACAAACCATTCAGTCCGTCCCTCTTCATTCTGTGCTTCTAACTCTATGTTGACCCCATCTGTATGGTTGACTCCTGTGCTTGGTAAGGAAGAAAATAATGCATTGCTAATGGGTGTACATGGCTGTACACTCACTTCACTCTGGAGACTCTCTCTCTCTCTCTCTCTCTATCTCTCTCTCTCACTCCCTCCTTGTCCCTCTCCTTCTTTATGTTTTGCTATGGTTTCAAACCACTCTTCCTCTCCCTCGCCCTCCCTCTCTTTCTCTCTCTCTCTCTCTGTCTCCCCACTTTCTTTGTCCCTATCTGTCTTTTTTGTTTTTGCGATTGCTTCAGACCACTCGTTCTCTCGCTTCCTTCCCTTCCTTCCCTCTCTCTCTCTCTCTGTGCGCTCTTCTATCGCTATGCAGACGGCATCCGTCTGGGCCCAGTCAAATCTCTTCCCATGAACATCAGCGAGCCGAGTTGGGCTTATCTCCTGTCACAGGCCCCTGCTCGCTCTGACTGAGGCAGGAGTGTGTGTGAGTTTGCAGGCTCCCTTTGATCACACGCCACGCAACGTTAGTCGCTGCTTCTGGGCTTTGTCTTCAGGAAGGATGGGTGTGTGTAGGCATGGCTGCCTGAGAGTGTGTGTGTGTGTGTGTGTGTGTGTGTGTGTGTGTGTGTGTGTGTGTGTGTGTGTGTGTGTGTGTGTGTGTGTGTGTGTGTGTGTGTGTGTGTGTGGGGACAACTACTTGAGTATGTGTCTGAGGTTGGGGAGCTGCTTCTGTTGAGTGTGTGTGTGTGAGTACCGGAGGGGATGGGGGGCCACAGTATAAGTGTGTGTGTGTTGTGCTGACTGAGTATGAGAGTGTGTGTGTGGTGTGTGTGTGTGTGTGTGTGTGTGTGTGTGTGTGTGTGTGTGTGTGTGTGTGTGTCTATTTTGCTGATTGACTATGTGTGTGTGTGTGTCTGTTGTGCTGATTGAGTATGTGTGTGTGTACGTGTGTTTGTGTGTCTGTTGTGCTGATTGAGTATGTGTGTGTGTCTGTGTGTGTGTTGTGCTGATTGCTTACATGTGGAGGTGTTTTGTGTGTCCCCATCGCAGTGCTGCCAGGAGAGAGACACTGTCCCACGCATTTGATGGGAAAGCAGTGATGGGTGCTACCTACTGCACGCTGAGGTTGTGGAGCACACTCAGCTCAATCTGGCTGCGTTTGGATTATCACTGATGTTTATATGTTTTTCACCTAGACTGAACTGATGTTAAATGTACTGAATTGAAACAGTGCTGTGATATGAAGGCAGTGATATTGATGATAGCCCTGGTCATTAATTCAGTGAGTGAAGTTTCCTTACTCCTTTTAAAAGCAGCACGCAAAGACAATCTACCTTTATTACTGCTGACACTTTAAAAATGACCTACATTTGCAAGTGAAGTGCAAAAGCAACTTCTCGCAAAAAAAAGACACGTAGAAATGTGATTTGCAAAACGTCTCATGTCATCGTTATCAGCTTCTAATTTCATACAAAGGACATGAGGAGGCTGGCTCTTTGATATGCTAATGAATGTTTTCAATCCTGTGTAGCAGGCATGTGTTCACTGTAACGTGCATTACCATAAGCTACCTCGAATCAATTAGGGAGCAGTTTGCCAGAAGCCCATTGCATCTCACACTGGCATGAGTGGGCCTGCATAGGGGGATGGGTTTGGGTGGATTGGAGTTTGGTTGGTTTGTTGGGGTTGCAGAGCCACTCCACTACCTGTACCTAAACTAGAACATTTGATCATTACCTGGGCTACCTCTGTTCTGAGGAAATACCTGAATATACCCTGAATGTGTGTGTGTGTGTGTGTGTGTGTGTGTGTGTGTGTGTGTGTGTGTGTGTGTGTGTGTGTGTGTGTGTGTGGTGTGTTTAGGAAGAATGTATGAATCAATGAATCAATGGATCAATCTTTACTGAAGCACACTGCAAGAATCTCGGTTCCTACCTCCGATACCAAAGCCATAAATCTTAATGTGAGAGGACGGTAGTAGTTTTATTCTCGTGTATTGACAAGCATTCCAAAGCACAGGAGGGTATTTCTTGGTGAAAAGTAAGAAATGATGTTGATCTGTAAATATTCTCCAAACCTCCCTTCTTCACTCCACCTCATTAGCCCTCAAACTATGAAATCATTTCCCCCCAACATTCTCCATCTGTTTCTCTCCGTAGCGCACTGTAAACAGGCAGTCATTACCCCTCAGCGGCCACCAGGGGGAGGGTAACAGAAGCAACACAGGTACTGCAGACCAGAATTTGAAACAAAAAAATATGAAACCACAACAAAATCTCCATCACTACTATCTGCCTCTCTCTATCTGCGGAAAGAACTTACTTGGTTCCAAGAGACACAGTTTGTGTTCACGAAAGAACACCACGATGTGAAGTCCATTCAAGTCAAGTCGGTTTGTTGCGCAACATAATTCTACGTTCTCATCATTTGAAGCCATTATCCAATGA
>NC_045153.1:12048299-12083299 GCF_900700415.2 Clupea harengus
TGTGTGTGTGTGTGTGTGTTGGTACACTGGATTTCGATGGCTGTGTTTTGGAGTACCTGTGATGTCCATTTCTGTGTGGCTATTTTATTCATTTCAATTCAATTCAGGAAAGGCATGACCTGAACCAGGCGAGGGCACAACTCTTGAGACCAACCTGGCTGGGGTTCTGGTTCTATACGATCATCTATACTGTCAACAGCAGCACTAAGGTCCAGAAGAACCAACGTTGACATAATCAGATGCAATGAGTAGATCATTCAGAACTTCAGAGCAGACTAAATAACTATTCTATTGTTTTGTTAATATAAATTGAATTGAATTGAAAACTAAAGTCGTCTCAGTGCTGTGGTGGGAGTCTTCTCGGATATTGCTTCAGTTTAGAAAGGAAGTGAGTTGCTAGGCTATTCATTTTTTTTGACAGGAAAGGTATTTTTGAGAGGAAATGGAGGTTGGATACATGTCTATGATTTGGTAGGTTATCAGAGTGAGGGTAAGGCTTTTTGAGAGATTGGCTATACTTCTGTGGTGTGTGTATGCTTCCGTATGTGTGTGATAGTGGTGTGTGTATGCTTCTGTAAGTGTGTGACAGTGGTGTGTGTATGCTTCCGTGTGTGTGTGATAGTGTCTGGATTCATAAACACTAACGCAGGCTCCCTGCTCAGAGACACTCAAGGCTCACATATGCTGATGCCCCATGTCATGGCATCTGAGTGCCGTCCATTTACTAATAAAGTGCTACAATTTTTCCTTTCAGTCGTCAGTTTTGCGCACGGTGTGTGTGTGTGTGTGTGTGTGTATGTATTTATCTGGACTGACAAGGAGTAGCTAAGGTGGTCATGTCTCCTCAGCCATGGCTCTTGCCCCTGCCTCTCTTATTCAGTCGCTGTGTGTGTGTGTGTGTGTGTGTGTGTGTGTGTGTGTGTGTGTGTGTGTGTGTGTGTGTGTGTGTGTGTGTGTGTATGTGCGTGTTCGTGTTTCTGCATTTGTCTAGACTGACTGTACAGCTTAGGTGTTCATGTTTGCCCAGCCATGGCTCTTACTCCTGCCTCTCTCACTCAGTCGCTTTGTCTGTGTGTATGTGTGTGTTTGTGTGTGTTTGTGTGTGTGTGTGTGTGTGGTGTGTGTGTGTTTGTGTGTGTGTGTACATCCACTAGGCATGGAGCTGGCTGTAGCCCGCACGTGTCACTAGCTGTGTTTCTGTGTTTCTGTGATTGTGCATGCAGTCTCTGCAGAGTTGGGGGACTCTTGGTGGCTGAGGATTGGTGACAGCTGGGTTTGTGATGTTTCAGTACAACAAAGGGCAGCAGGAACTAGAACATGAGAGCAAACACACACACACACAGAGACACACACACAGATGTACAAACACACACTCACACACACTCACACACATACTCACACACACGCACACACTCACACACACACTCACACTCACACATGCACACACACACACACACACACACAAACACTCACTGAGAGACATCATACTCTACATGTGTGCCTGTAATGTAATATGTATAAGGACAACTACAACAGCAGCCAAAAGAAGAAATATCTGTGTGTGTGTGTGTGTGTGTGTGTGTGTGTGTGTGTGTGTGTGTGTGTGTGTGTGTGTGTGTGTGTGTGTGTGTGTGTGTGTGTGTGTGCGTGTGCGCGTGCGCGTGTGTGTGTGTGTGTGTGTGTGTGTGTGTGTCTGTGTGTCTGTGTGAGTGTGTGTGTGCTCTCAGAGCTGCCTGTAAATATGGAGTGGAAACACATGGGATGTTGCCTGTATAAGGAGCTGTTTGGATGCCAGTTGTAATGTTAGCCTGAGGGCCTGTGTTTGGTGTTTCTTCTCCTCCCATGATGTGGTTGTTGGGATCGGTGCTCTGTGATCCAAAAATGAATTATGAAATAAGTCTGCTTCTCCTGTAACATCTGGAGGTACTGGAGTGGCTGAAAACAAGAAAGTTGGTTATAAGAGCTGTACAGTTTAAAGTGCACGGCACTTTTTGACATTTTGCCATCTTTTTTCAAATGAAATGTTCAAATATGTTTGAGTACTTTTCATATAATCTATGTATTGTATGGAATTGCACAAGTAAATTATCAATATTCAGTACAATAATACAAATAAATACATTCATCACTGACAACAGACATTTGATAAAAAAGTGAACACTGTCAATAAGTGTTTGCAGCAATGTGGTACAACTCGTGTTCATGGGGTTGGTAAAGGATATCCTCACAGCTGTGATTCGGCCGTGGCCAGGGTTGAACTATAGCGCATTTGAAAGGGGAATCTGTGTGTTGTTCATCTTTAGTAGAACTTCTCTCACCCACCCCCATCCCTCAGCCTTGTCCCTGAAAGATATTTTTTTGATCTGCTGTTAATTATCTTTTCTCTACAATCTCTAAACTGCATTGATTTCTAGATAATTGTATCACCTAATGTGTTTGTTTGTTTGTCTTTAAGACAGGCTAAAATGATTAACTCCATGCTTGCAGTGGGAGATAAGCTATACCCTGTTAACTGGTGTTTCTGTTACTGTTCAGTATAAGGAGCTGTATTGATTAGTATTAATGTTGTATTGATTACTGCTATTCTGGCCTTGTTTTAAAGGAAAGGGAAGGAAAGGAAAGTATGGTGATTTGATTACAGCCAAACAGTGACACATAGAGCCAATGTTGTGTTAAAGGCAACTTCAGTTTATCATAGTTTATTACAATGTGCTTTGTCCAGTTATTTGGCACAGAACGTCTGAAATATGGGAGGTTTGACTCTATTGTGGTAATTGGCAGCCAGTGATGCTGTGTTGTCTCTCGAGAGATGTACTGTAATATTCTGAGATGATGATGGTGGAGACTATTAGTCCTGTTGTTCTGCACTGCTGACAACCTACACCGTTGTTTTAAAGGTTGAATGTGTGTGATGTACTGTTGGAGACTGTGTTTCAGGTGAGTTTTGTTTGGACCATGGGGACTTTTTTTTATTTTATTGTGTTTTGCCGTATCCTTTAGAGACTGTACAATGAAGTGTAAGCTGAGGTATGAACGGGGCGAGTGGTTTTGAAGTATGCGATGTTGTTGTCCTTCGTCGTGACAGCATAGTCTGCTTTTAAAACTTTTATCATTTGTTTATTTATCTGTGTGTAAAAATACTAATGTATCTCTGTCTCCGTGTGACTCGTGTGACTCTCCGTCTCTCTCCATGTCTGCCTCTCTTGCTATATTCCCTCTCCCTCTCCATTTATCTATATCTGTCTCTGTCATTCTCTCCGTGTCTGCATCTGTGTCTTTTTCTGTCCCTTGTCTCTGTGTGTCTTCGCAGCTAAGTGCCTTAATCAACAGGGGGTCTGGAGAGGGAAAAAAGTGTGTGTGTGTGTGCGTGTATCTGTGAGTGGCTCTGAGAATGTTGATGTGTGTGTGTGTGTGTATGTGTGTGTGTGTGTGTGTGTGTGTGTGTGTGTGTGTGTGTGTGTGTGTGTGTGCCAAACAGTGGGTGTACAAATGTGTGACATAAAAAGAGATAACAGAAAAAGAGGAGAGAGAGACAGACAGACAGACAGACAGAGAGAGAGAGAGAGAGAGAGAGAGAGCAAGAGCAAGGACACAGGCTCAGCAGGCAGTGGCAGAGTCTGTACCAGAAATCACTCCGAGCTCCGCAATCTTTCAGATGACTCAAAGAGTTCAGTAAAGTCACTGCCGATCTTCAATAAACCCTGCAGGAGCCCAACCTGCTGCTTCTACCATTTCACTTCATTGAAAAATCACAGCCTTTCATCTGTGCCACCAGCTAATGGGCTAGTGCTCAGAGGATAACACCACATACATTACACGCGTCTGTTCCCCTCAAGTTTCTCAGTCTTCATAATTTCATACTCTGGTGGTGGAAGAGATTTAGCAAAATCCTGAAGCTCAACTTGGTGGAGAATGATGCTAACAACACTAGCGTCATGGATCTGATACCCAAGGAGCACAATGCTTATGAAAATGTATATCTGCAGAGTGCTGGGAGATACTTTGGATGAGAGCTACGTGTGCAATCAGAACGACTGTGACTGTGAGGACTCGAAGCGATCGTGACGTGTTTGACAGCGTACCTCTGGGCTTTTCAACTCTGATTTTGTGTGCTCAGTCGCCTTGCTAATGACTGCAGGGGAACGTCAGCCTAGTGAGCGTCTCTACACCCGCCCCGCAGGATGAATAACGTGGGCGACGATGATGTGCTGGGATGAATCTTCATCATCCTCCTCCTCCTCCTCCTCCTCCTCTTTGTCTTCACGTCGTTATGGCAGCCAGTCATACACCCATCATCGGCCTTCCTCATCTCCCGCCCGGGCGTCTTGACAACAGCTGTCTCCAGTTCGACATGTTCATTTTCCTTTCGACGGGCGCAGGTATTAACAATGATGAATGTGAGGCTGAACACGAGATTAAAATCCCTGTCTCTCGTGCACAACTCTCCCTTCCCGGAGGCTAGGTCACCACAGAAACTTCCGGAGGTCAGCCCACACCCTCGGAGGCAGCCGCAAATGAAAGCTATGTCTCCACCATCTCGTAGCACTGCATAGCGCACCACTGACAAGAAAACCATTGATTTAATCTAAATATGACCATGTATGATGTTCTCACTCATATCAACTGCCAACCCTGGAGGAGGCCTTCATAAGGGAGGGGAAGTGGGAGTGGAGGTAGGGAGAGAGGAAGGGAGAGAGAGAGAGAGAGAGAGAGAGAGAGAGGGAGAGAGGGGGAGAGAGAGAGTGAGAGAGAGAGAGTGAGGGAGAGAGGTAGAGAGGTAGAGAGAGAGAGTGAGGGAGAGAGAGAGAGAGAGAGAGAGAGAGAGAAAGAGAGAAGGAGGAGAGGAATGCAGTAGTGGAGAGCTCATCATTTAAGCACAAACCCAGTTCTCTTCATATCCCTTCCTCGTCCTCCTTCTCCTCCTCGTCCTCCCACTCTTCCTCCACTCTCCCTCTATCTGTCTGTCTGAGGCAGATAGACCCTCTATTAGGGCACAGTGCACTTAGCAGGCACTCACGATAACACGACTCGTAGTGGGAGTATGCGAAATAGAGAGACGCCGTAGATGTGTGTGGGTGTTTGTGAGCGTATCTGCAAGTCTGTGTGTGTTTGAGTGTGTGTGTGAGTATGTGTGTGTATGCACGTGTGTGTGTGTGTGTGTGTGTGCCTGTGTGTGTACGTACTGTATATATTTATTGGTGTGTATGTGGTGTGTCTCTATTTGTGTGTGTGTGCCTGTGTGTGTACGCATATATTCATTGGTGTGTGAGTGTGTGTGTGTATGTGGTGCGTGTCTATTTGTGTGTGTGTGCATTCATATGTCTGTGCTTGTGTGCCCGAAATGTGCTCCAAATGCACGATGAAAATGTACCTTGAGAGCAGCATACTCCAGCCCAGCTCTGGCCCCCTCTATTCATCCTTGATGCATCGCTGTATTGACTCCTATTTGAACACAAGCACCATATTAAGCATTACAGTAGGTATGACAGTGAAACCTTTCAGCGGAAGCCATTTTGATGGGTTTGAATTGCGACCTTTAGAAAAACAGTCACCAGTCTGCGTTGTGGTAATAGTTTGCATTTCTCCCACTGTATGCTTCTGATGTGGAGCTAGCGTTAATGCTCTGGGCTGTGTTAGTAGTCGGATGTTAAGTCTACAACCTTATCTGGGAATTATTTGTATACATGGCATTGTTTTGGAGATGTAAAATTTGAGAAACTTCTAGAAATACCCAAAGGTGATTTAAAACAAAATTCTAACCGAAACTGTAAGACAAAACTGTTATTCATTCATACTATATCAAACAAACATTGCAATTGACCGAGGCAAAGCGAAGTTATTAGTGCCAAGTTCACAAGCTAGCAATTTTAACAGTGCTTACCAGGCTACTGTATTGTTGGTGTACCTAAGTAAGTAAGCTTGCTAGTTTTAGACAAACTAAGTGGTAGGTTGATCTATATAAATGCCCTGACATTTTCAATTTAAAATATTGAGAGACAAGGATTTTATGGTGCTTCATCTATGGTAGTCAAAAAGTGGACCTGTTGATGATGATGGTTAATTAGCTGCAGTTTCCCTAGAAAGGTCATATTGTTACTTTGTCAGTCCTCTTTCCAGTAACATTGACATTGCATGTATTTTATGAAGTTACATTCTTTACTGTCATACCCTATTACCGGCACTACCATTATCACTGTGGTACTTCAGCACAGCACAATATGGCTCTTCAAGGTGAAACCACTGCTCTCTTTACCTACTGTCGCCAACATTAACATAACAATGGGCAGGCAAACAATGATGGTATTGAATGAAAAGTAATGAAAAAAGGACAAAATTATTCAGAACTTTTTTTTTAAATGGACTCCTATTATCATCCTCTTTTTTCCATGGGCGTCATTAGACCCCTTTGACTGTGGCACGTGCAGTCAAATCTCACATTCGTGTTTTAACAAGCTCCTGTATTTTGGCGGTGGATTCATTAACGTTGATAAAAAATGGGAAAAGAAAGGATTCTTTTTTTTAATCCACAAAGTCAAAGCAATGCAATTTAGCCCAAAACACAAGCTGAAGTGCATAGCTTGTGGTCTGGGTCAATACACCGCAGCGGCACACACACTACTGCACGGCACACACACTACTGCACGGCACACACACTACTGCACGGCACGGCACACACACTACTGCAGGACACGGCACACACACTACTGCACGGCACGGCACACACACTACTGCACGGCACACACACTACTGCACGGCACACACACTACTGCAGGGCACGGCACACACACTACTGCACGGCACGGCACACACTACTGCACGGCACACACACTACTGCACGGCACGGCACGGCACACACACTACTGCACGGCACGGCACGGCACACACACTACTGCATGGCACACACACTACTGCACGGCACGGCACGGCACACACACTACTGCACGGCACTGCACACACACTACTGCATGGCACACACACTGCTGCACGGCACACACACTACTGCACGGCACACACACTACTGCACGGCACGGCACACACACTACTGCACGGCACACACACTACTGCACGGCAGGGTCCATGTCATAGCACCTGTGTATCAGTGCACCAAACAGGAACCAGGATTGAGGAATGATAACACGAAGGGGCTAGGTACATTTTTAATTAATACCAATGATCTTGTCTTTATTTCGATTTGACTCAAACATTACTGACTCCTGTAGATCAACATCAGAACAATCTTTGGGCGTAGCAGCGGCAGGGAAAGCAGTACGGAGAGATGAGACTAATCTAATGAGACTAATAGGCCGTAGTTGGTGACAAACAAGCTAGCTAGCTGAGCAAGAGGAGTTCATAGCACAGTGTTGTTAGCACATTTCATACACGCAGCAGGCTTTCAAGAAATAAATTGGGGGATTTGAGAATTGGGGGGGGGGGGGGGGGGCTGTGCCCCAGTAGAGCCTTACGTGATGCCCCTGTTTTCTTCACCAAATCTGTTCAACACATTTCAGCAAGACTATCGGACTGTGAATATGGAGTGGAGGGTGAAAAAAAAAAAACCTCGGATAACCTCTAGTCGTGCAAAAAAACCTTCGCCTCACTTGCTGGGCTGTCAAAATCATCCAGACGGCGCCGGTTCACCTGCAAGGGCCGTGAGAGTGAGGTGGGGGAGGAGGAATAGGAAGAGGAAGAGGAGGAGGAGGAGGAGGAGGAGGAGGAGGAGGAGGGGAGAGCAAAGCGCTGAGCTCCAGAGGGACTCTCCAAAACAAAATACCTTCTTTAGAGAGCGAGGAAGTGACTCGCTCACATGTCCAAATAGAGAAAAGGCAAGGAGGGAAACATTGGGGGAGAAATGAGGGGGGGGAAAAACACAAAGGGGAAAAAACACAAAAAGAAGTGCCTGCCAAGTTTGGAGGCAGAGATAAAAGCGGTTTGGCTAAAAAAGAAACATGAAAGTAGAGCAGCAGCAACAACATGGCCTTTCAGCGAATACACACATAGGGCGCGTGGTAGCAGGGTCTGAATACACACATAGGGCGCGTGGTAGCAGGGTCTGAATGCACACACACCTTCCATCCAGTGATTGACTGTAATTATTAGCCTTAATCGTCAAAATGAAAAGGCACAGTAAACCAGCCAGTCAGTCCATTTACTTCCTGGGACAATCTATCGTCCAATCACGTCATACCTGCGTGTGTCCAATCTGTCATACATGTGACTGACTGGATGGAACACCTGGTGGAATAAACGTGCAAGGGTGGGCTGATTGCCAAAATGGCAGCCTTGATTTTGGGGGTAATTTGGGGGTAATTTGGCTTCTTAATATAACTGTTGCAATCCATCATACAATCAGAAATCACTGCCATTCAAGTGATTGAAGGTGATGGTTATAAAATAAGAAATAGGTGGCATGAAAAGATTCTTGCCTTGTGTGTTTGAGTGAGAGACAGAGAGAGAGAGAGAGAGAGAGAGAGAGAGAGAGAGAGAGAGAGAGAGATAAAGTGAGAGAGATAAAGTGAGAGAGAGTGGGAGAGGGACAGATAGAGTGAGGGTTTAAGAGAAAGATGGTGAGAGTGAGCATGGCAGCGAGTTCACTGGTGAACTAAATGAAGTGAGAGTGCTTGAGAGAACTGGTGCTAGAGAATGAATCAGACACTGAAGGAGGAGGAGTGCATGTCTCAGAGACTCACAGTGACAGGCCGAGAGACAGATGATGGCATGTGTACACATCAGCCAGAGAATGTGTATATGTGCTTGTGTGTACAAATGAAATGGAGTGTGTGTGTGTGTGAGGGAGAAAGACCTGATGAAGTTGGCTGAACGAGCTAGAGGCCTCCATAAGGTGCTAGTAGGTTAAAGCGTCAGAGAAAGAGAAGCAGGGACAGAGAAATGCACTTCCTCATTCAGTCATATCGTTTTAATACATATGAAAAGTCCCTCTAATGAATAATAGATCTGCAGAAAAATTTAGAGATTTGTGGTCCCTCTCGGCTAATGAAAAGTTAAATCAACGAGCCTGCATTTCCCACCCTCCCTACAGGCAATGTGCGTGTGTGTGTGTGTGTGTGTGTGTGTGTGTGTGTGTGTGTGTGTGCGCGCGCGTGTGTGTGTGCGAGTGTATGTGTGTGTGTGTGTGTGTGTGTGTGCGCGCGTGTGTGTGTGCGTGTATGCGTGTGTGCAAGTGTATGTGTGTGTGTGTGCGTGCGTGTGTGTGTGTGTCTGTGTGTGTGCGCGTGTGTGTGTGCAAGTGTATGTGTGTGTATGAGGGAGAGAGAAAGAGAGAGAAGAGATAGCGAGAGAGAAAATCTATTGGGAATACAATTTCAACATTACTGTCTATGTCCTCTGAAGTACTACTTCCTCTGAATAAAACACAGTTCACTATGTTTGCTGGTGTCTGGTCCTCTACTATCAGGACTAAATTACACATCTCTTTTTGATGGCCAAGTTTAACGGTGCAATCAACTTTTTGACAGTGCGTCATAAATGAGGCAGAGTAACACTGGATCAGATTAACTGATTGATTTAATAATACTTCCTTGCTGACGCTGATGCTCAATAAGCATCAGGCAAATGAAGACGGAAGAAGCTGAGGACTGCTTCGCTAACCCGGAGCACTTAGACGCGTTGTGTTGCTTCGCCCCCACGGCGGTAGGTCAATCTTCATGAGCTGTCACTCATGAGTCCCTGCCCCCCCGTAACTGAGCTTGTTTACAAATCAACCCCGCACGACGTGTAATTGAGAGCGATTGCCACGCGTTTCCGATCGCGGTGCTAAACGACACTGATTGTATGCAAATATCAGATGATGGAGAGGAAGGGGGGTAATTACATTTTCGTCTTGGCAGAGATGGACAGGCAGCCTCTGTGGAAGCGTGGGTTGAAGATGTCGCTTGCAGGAGAAGAGGAGACTCTTGATCTATCTCGTTCGTTATATCTGTACAGGTACATTGATTTCTGATGCTGCTTGCTGGTCTCATATCAGGGATTGCGGAGTTGAGTGCAGAACACCCGCCAGGTTCCCACAGCACCCCATTAACGGAACTTAGAGTGGCGTCTATGCTGACTGATGTGCTGCTTATGAACTGGTAGAACTGCTGTTGGCACTCGCTTTCTTCTCCACACTTCTCTGCCAGCCTCTCCTCTTCCATTTCAACCAGGCGGCAATATTTTGTTGCTGGGTCGCCCGGGTGTTGCTGTGCAGATTCATGCTCCACCAGACTTGGACTGGCAATCTGGCAAATGCCCGATGGGCCGGACCACCTAGTGGGCTGCGAGGACACCGGAAGAAACTGGGCCAGTCCAGATGAAAACTCCCAAATTTAGTTCCCAGTCCGACACTACGCTCCACGGACTCCTCCTCTCAAAAAAATGTAAGGTGTTTTCCAAACTTTTGACTGGTACTGTATATGCTCTTCCTTTCTGTCCCTTAGGTATTATGACTTATGCATTTTGGTGCATACACAAATTCCTTGTCCTAACAAGGAACATGAGAAACATATTAGCAGGGGGATCTCCTTTAGGCAGAAATAAGCCCGAATGCAACATGCATGGCTAAACAGTAGCAGGAAATGATTCTGACATACATAATTGACACCATGGGATGGAGCATGTGATGATAACAATTTGAAGACAGAAGTATGTATAAAGTGCATTGTGAAATGCCCCTCAAGTCATCACTTATTCCTAGTCTTGATGGAAACTAGCCAAAACTAGTTTGGTCATGTGTCTGTCAGCCACGTGTCTGTTACTGAAATAATGGGACTGTATGTGTGACATGAGTTGAGTTTGTATTAAGAAGGGGCTTTGCCCCACAGAGCTTTGGGTTTGTTGCTTGACCCATTACATTCCTGTGAATGAAGCTGCAGTCTTACTTATGTTGCCTGAAAGTTTTTTTTACCACATCTACTTTCCATGTTTTCCCCACAGCCAAAACGTACAAGGTTGTGCCTCAGCCTACTACCATTTTAAATAAATCCCTCCTCTTTAATGAGCCCACCTTCATTCGGAGGTTAAGCGCTTTAGGTGTTATCGGAGCGCGTAGAAGAGAATACGCGTAACTGAAATGTGAATGGGAGAATACGGCTCTAAGGGTGTAATTCTCCCACGCAAGTCTCCCAAGTTTTAAAAAAGCACGGAGTTCTGCGTTTTCTAGCCAATACGAATTTATTTATTTATTATTTCTTTATTGATCTATGATTGGCGTGCCATAAAGACAGTTACACACTCGGCGGAGTAACCTCGATATTGACCTCACTATTTCAAAATCCTGCCTATGGCCCTGTTTTTGTGTCATTGTGGGTCAGCCTTCTTTTGGATGTATAACTTCTAAATGAAATGAAGTCGAAATGTACATGCAGATGGTACACAGCAACCACTCATATCATATTGGGTCAAGGTTCAAGTCTTTGAATCGTCAATGTTGGTTCTATAGGGTCCGCCTAGAGAGCTCCTTTTATCTACAGTAAATCTATATTTTTGCTTCTATCCATGTTAACAGAACCAACATTGTCGATCCACTGAGAGTGGTTAGAGTTGGAACATTTTAGTGGAACTTTAGTTTTTAGTTAGCTTTTGTCATGTTGGTTCCGTGGACAAGGTTCACTGATATCGTATTGGCTCAAGGTTAAATTCTTTGAACCTTAGCTGCAAAACAAAATATGGAGGGAAAAAGGATTCCCCAGTCTCCAAGCACTGGTGATACGAGCTGTACTGCATACATGACAGTATACATCCACAGCCCCTTTCATGTACTTTAAAGTGAATGAAATTCAGAGTAAGGAACACAGTCTTAAAACACGTACCAATACCAACACTTCTTCTGCAGTTTTTATTCTTATTTATTTATTTATTCATCTCAAACTCAATCACAAAGGTCACTTCTTCTGCAGCTTTTATCAGGTTTCTATCATGTTCTATCATGTACACTTCTTCTGCAGTTTTTATCATGTCCATTTCACCTTTATTATATCTCAAACTCAATTACAAAGATCAAATTAAAAAATCCAAATGTTTTGTGTGACTGGTATTACTTCATTTGTTGTGTTACTTAGTGTAAAAAGATAGTGACAGAAAATGTCTATAACATCTCTACCATTTTAATCACAGACTGTAAGCTTCTCATCAGTGAAGAGCACAGCTGTGAAGTTTCTTTTTTGAAATGTATTCTCACTGGAAAGCTATGTTTTATTCACCAGTTTTTACACAGGCACGCACGCACACACACACACACACACACACACACACACACACACACACACACACACACATAAGAGCGCCTGCAAGTGAAGTTTAGGGGCGACACATGAAATATTTAGCTCTTTTCTCATATCTTGTCTTTCGTACTTAGCCCCGTCACGTGTCAGCGTTTGTAGTTCTTTCTGTCATTGCTTGGGGTTCGCCTAGAAAACGTCTTTCATCTACAGTTAATCTATATTTTTTGCTTCTGTCCATGTTAAGGGAGCCAACATGGGTGATCCACTGAGAGTGGTTAGTGTTGGAACATTTTAGTGGAAGTTATTTTTTGTTGTCAAAAAGGATTAGGCAGCAAACATTTATAAACTCGCATTACGAAACCTCCAATTACTCTGCTTCCCTTCAAAAGCTGAACAATTTAATTTAAGCAATTTTACTCAAATATTACGCAGAGTGCATAAAGGCTTCCATTTTGAGGTGCAGTTTTTCTCACAAAGTTGGTCCTGACAGCTCTTGATGATGTAATCACAATATAGAAAAACTGTCCATCAAGAGTTCTCATAGCTGCTGGTATTGACAACCTTCCCTTCCACTATCTCAAGTCACTCGGGAGGGTTGAGCAGGTGTTCATTATACACAAATCTGATCCATAAGCACCGTACACATATCGACAATAAGTCTGTGCAGTCAATTTAACTCCCATGGTGGTCCTGGTTGTCAATATAAACATACGACGGACTGGAGAGAGTCCAACAATATACGATCCGGCCTCGGGGTGTGTAATTACAGTACGGCTAGGAAGAACAGGAAGAGCAGGAAGAGAGAGTCTCACCTGACAGTTGGTTGTTTTCTCTCTTATAGTAGACCTTTGTTTGTTTTGTTGTTTGCAAGAATGTGTGTGACAGAGAGAGAGAGAAAGAGAGAGAGAGAGAGAGACAGTGGTATAAATAAATAGACCCTGAGAGTGAGGAAGAAAGAGTTGAAGACAGAGGGATAGAAAAAAGAAGGAGGGTATAAGACGGTAAGGGCCTTAAATAGACACTGAAAAAAGAATGGAATGGTAGACAGAGGAGAGAGAATAGAGAGAGAGAGAGAAAAGAGAGAGAGACAGATGGAGAGAGAGAGAGCCTGTCGTTCGTCCTGCTCCATAACCCTGGCGGCTCCTTTCCTGGTCTGCCCTGAAGAGAGAGAGAGAGAGAGAGAGAGAGAGAGAGAGAGAGAGAGAGCGCGAGCGAGCAGCTGTATTGGAGGTCATGAATGATTTATTTACTTTTTGGACGCAGCACAAAAAAAAAAATGAAGAAAAAACGCAGCATATGTCCAATGAGATGAGCAAACAAATCTCTCTCCTCCTCTCTTTCTATCCATCAGCCCCCCCTCTAGCTTTCTCTATCTCCTGTCCTCTCTCTCTCTCTCTCTCTCTCTATCTCCTGTTCTCTCTCTCTCTCTCTCTTTCTCTCTCTCTCTTCTCCCCTGAAGCAACAGCCCTGCATGAAACTAAGTTGTGCATCCTTAATGAGACCACTCCAGATTGACCCCGGTAGGAGGTCTTACCCCTGCTCATGAGATGGACGACAATGCAATATTAATGCTGGACCTTTCCGCTGTGACCATAAGGCTTTGTGCAAATGAGTCTTGTGTGCTTACCGGTGACGATTATTGTCTCTGGCATCACTTTTTGCACACGCAAGCACACGCAACCTTTGTGAAATGGGGACAGAAGTGACCAAAAAAAGGGACAATTCCTCAGAATTCCTTGTGTGGATCGCACCTATGTGCATATGGGTCCTACCAAAACTAGTTCAGATGTAGCATCTCTCTAATGCACACACACACACACACACACTCTCTCTCCCTCTCTATCCTTCTCTCTCTCTCGTTCTGACGAGAGGTTGCTGTGATTCAGTTCGTCCCGAGTTCACAGAGAAACAACAGAGGAGAGAGATACCTTTGGTCAGCAGCTTTGAAGCGGAGAGATAGGGTTTCTGAATGCAAAGAGCCAGGATCAGATGGCACAGGGACGGGGAAAACTCAACTCACTTCCACGCAGAGCTAAAATTAGAACACGCTGTCAGTGATTTCTAGCAAAAAATGAGGTGACATCGCTTTGCAAAGGCAGTTGTGGCGAAGAGTGGCCTTATGGTAATCAATACGGAGAGCCTACAAGTAAAGGCCTCTCCGTGATTAAAGGTGTTTTATCACATGTGTCTCTCAGGTACATGATTATAGACTGAGGTGATAGTCGCTCAGAACAGAAAGACGTTTTCTCCATGGCTGAACACGGCTTCATGTAACGACACTGTGTGTTCATGACAAATCACTCAACCATCCCCTTTAACACAGCTCAACTCAGAAAAGAGAACACGGATGAAGCTAACGACTTCGCAAGAATCGATGCTTCCTTAGACGGGGATGAGACGGGGGAATAGTCTTTCCATTTGCGAGAAATCACATGCCATGACAGGTTGGCAAGGCTTTCACACTTCAATTAGTGCCTCTCTGTGAAAGGCCTGTCGAAATCTCCATCAGCTCTGTCTTGCTACGCTCCTCTGAGCTGTACTTCAGTGCCGTGGACAGGGGGTTCTTTGTTTGGTTATAGGTAGAAGTTTGTTTAACAGCTGTCATGGTGTAAGCTTCTGTGACACAAGCATCTTGCCAGTCTTTTTTACACGTATTGTTTGAAGGAGACATGTGCTTCAGGCAGTGATTCGGAAAAGAAAGAAGTTCCACAAACATTTGAACCACACACACACACACCTCAACAATAGTGTGTAAAAGTGTGGCACAATCTGAAGGGAATGCACGTTTCATGAAAGTGTTGCAGACATTGATTCAGAATTAAATATAGTCCACAAGCAAATAGCCATTTGAAATGAACAGACCCTCAGATTTTCAGTTCAGTTTTGTTTAAGAGTCATGTTGTATTTGTAAGGACATTCCACATTAATGCAGTCAGCCTTCTCTCACTAATATGGCCATTATTCAAAGGCAAAACATGACAAAACTTTGCTTAATGAGTTAAGCAGAACAGTTGCGTCTGAAAGGCACTGCACTTGTAGTCTGAGTATGTCCTGGTAAGCAGCCATGAAGAAAACATTTGCAAAGCAGTTACAGCTGACACATTTTGGAACGCTTAAGTAAGATGGCTTGTTTCGTGGTGGTATAAAAAGCTGTCATAAAAATAGTTGCTGTCAAAGAAATAAATATCTCTGGGACTGTTGTGGGCCCAGTAATCAGCAACTCAAATTTCTACAGGGACACACATCCCAGTCTGCCAATTTGTGTGTGTGTGTGTGTGTGTGTGTGTGTGTATGTTCACATTGAAGTGACAAGAAATGGAAAGATAGAAATGCATTTTTTCCATTTGAGAGAAAAAGATGATTTCCATTGCATACAATTAATAGATCTTTCTCTCTCTCTCTCTGTCTCCCTCTTTCTCTGTCTCCCTCCCTCTCTCTGTCTCTCTCTCTGTGTGTCTCTCTCTCTAAAACAGAGATCCTGCTATATTGCAGTAAAACCCCTCATTATGCCGCCTTCGCTTGCTTAAAATGAACCAATAATGATGCCACAGTCTGTGTGTTTTATACAGCATGATGGCAATCCGCTAGCAGAGGCATGATGTTTAACATAGTGTATAGCTTGACCTATAATGCCGTGTTCAAGACCACTCGGAACCCTGATATTTCCAACTCGGGAAATTGCACTAAAACGCCATTTAAGCTCCAACGAATGTGCCGTAACATCTGCTTCAGAAATAAACTAGCCTACTTTCAAAAACAATGGCAGGTCAACAAAGTGTTGGCGGGCTCTTGCAAGCTCTGCACATTTATAGCAATGTTTAGATTCAGGCAAAGTTGGTGTGCATCATATACAACATGTTAATGCTCATCGTATCAGAGTTGTGTGTCCTGACAACACAGTAGCCTTGCTTCATTTTGGTCAACTGCTGGGCTGTGCCACACTCCTAATCAGCCATGACGGCTCTCCCTTTTACACGAACGTTGATTCGACCCTGTGACTACTTCCACTGCCGGGTCGGAGGCGGATCAATGACTCCCAATTCTGTCTTTTTACGTTTTGTACAGAAACAGACAAGGCGGAATGAGACCCAATATTTCCACCTTGAGCAAGGCTGTATAAAAAGCCCAGATATATCTCTCCCTCTGACACACACACACACACACACACACACACACACACACACACACACACACACACACACACACACACACACTATTGATGCATTGGTGTTGATGCTGATGTTCCTTGCTCTTCAGGTGTTTCTCAGAGCTACAAAAGCTTGGCTGGCCTTTGAAATCCTTGCTCTGATGTTTTCTTCGGTGTCTCCATTTGAGTTCAACACCCCAGTTATCATAATAAATGGGGCTAAGGATGGCTTACCGGACGCTGAATGTTTGAGTCGAAATGTTAATAGATCCCCTGGAAACCACTGAATTAACGTGTTCGAAAAAAAGGCAAGGGGCATGGCCCTGGTAGACAGAGGAAGTTGGCCCACATCGGTTCGGTGAAAATTTGTAACCCATTCCTTGTTCATGTGTGGGTGTGACAAAAAAGGTAGGAACACTGACTGATGCCAGCAGTCTAGGAGTAGCTTGTAATAAATTACACTGTCCAATGTATATTATGCACAATATGTGCCTTTATCATCTCGCCAATACTCAACATCCAAACGCTTAGAAAACAATGTAAGCTGAAAATGTGAGCAGCATTCCAGTTCAACTAAAATGTGTCATTCTTTTATGTTATTCTTAGTTATGTTAGCGTTGATCTTCGATGAACTATGCCGATTTTGTAATACCTACCTTGTCAGTCAACATGCTTTTTTGGCTTCTGTTGCTCTGTTTTGTCTCTTTTCTTCAGCTTGTCAACAAATACACATGTACCACTGTCCCTTAGGGGGTCCCAAAGCGTGATTTGTATTTACGACAGTGGTGTAAAAGTGATTTGTATTTACGACAGTGGTGTAAAAGTGAACTACACTCCGCATCTTTAGGGGGAGCTCAGTAGCAAAAAATACCAATTCTTGCATAATGGGGCTTTAGAGATTTGTACATGTGTAGACAAATCTGTAAAGAAGTGCATAGATCTGTGAATATGTATGGCATTTACATTTACACATACACATTTAAAGATTTGTCTACACATTCACAGATCTATGCACACCTTTACAAATGTGTCTACACATTCACAGATCTATGCATGCATTTACAGATGTATCTACACAAATATCAGTACACTTGCAAATCTCAGTACACATTTAGAGATTTCTTTTTTTGCATGTTTACAAATCTGATTACGCATACACATATTCTGAATACACATTTGCAGACTCCTATACACATTTGGAAATCTCAGTATGCATACAGAGATTCTTTTACACAGTTACAAATCTGATTACACACATACATTTGCCAATAATTCTGCTAGAATAATACCCCCATAACTAAAGCTATACCGGCAGCCCTGCATGACGTCCTGGAGAGAAACGAGAGGATGCCTAACAACAGTACTGAGGATCATCAAGGCTCTAGCAGCTTTAGACAACCAGCCCATGCTTGATTAAAAGTACTCCTAACTAGGATTGTAGCTACTGCTAATAAGTTATTAAGAAGATGCTGATTTCACCTTTTCTCTCATCTAATCATTAACAATTTGTGTAGCTGAGTTGTGATGGAATAGCCTAAGCTACTATACCAAAACGCGTGTGACTGTGTTGTGGAGATCTAGCATTTCATTTGTGTTGTGTAATCATGTTGCCTTCATTATGTTGTAGTTGTGCCGTGATTTTCTGTATATTTAGGCTTGTCTCAGGTTTAAAAATAATTATTCAAACAAAGTAGTTAACTAATGAATCATACCTACACAGTTTTTAATATTGCAGTCGACTCAAATTAATAGGATTATTGTGTGTTTTTGACATTCCAATTAGCATCACCTCATCTTTGCTCACAATTAGTGTTGCTGAGTTGTCATTGATGAAATGCTGCTTTACCAGAGTGTGCATTTGTTGTGTTGTGTTAAGAGTGGGAAAGTCAGGATGTAGCATTTCATTGTAAATTGCACACATTTTCAAGATGGCCCAAAAATATTGGGTGATGATTTTGAGGGCTCCCTTTGAATAGGTGTAGCCCTTAGCATTATTAATCTGGCCCTGCTGTAGGCTCACATCGGTCGTTTGATCTGACAAACCTTAATGCCCTTCTATGGTATTACATTAATCTTTCTGTCAAACAATAACATGCAGGCTTACATAGCCTATCTCACAATATCAGTGACAAAACCGTTAAATCAGGACATTAGTGCGCCTGTTTTCTGATGGAATAATCCGTTTGTTTACCGATGTGGTGAAAGCTTCCTTTTTAGCTGAGATTGTATGTATAGTTTCAAGAGCCTACTATCGGCTACTGTTGACCTCTGGCTTGATATTTAGTTTGTTCGTAAAATGTAGAAGCATATATTTCACTAAGGTAAGTATTTTACAGATGTGAAGACGGCCGTTCTTGGAGGCAACGTTAATGTTTAACGGGCACTTTTGGACAGCCCTCACTGAATATTTAAGTAACCCACGCCTTCCACCTGCTTTGCTTGGGAAGACCCTTATTTGTGCATTCGGGAGGAGTTACCAGTCTTGTCACCTCCTAGTAGGCGGTTCTCTGGGAAGAAACAACGACGTGGGTTCACTTTTGAAATTGAAGGAGTACGGCGAGCGTCCTGCAAGCCAACGAGGAAATGAAATATTTGTTTGGGAATTCCGTCGGCACCACCACCTTGGGGCTTCAATCGTAGAGAAGTTTGGAGATTTGGAAACGTGTTGAGCAGACACGTCGGAGGGTGTTTAGACTACCTTGCATTTGCTGCGCACGCATTTATCAATAACCTTACTGCAGCGCAGGGGCAAAGTGTGACAACAGCGTGCTATTTGAAGGGTGCTTTACAAGGTTATAAATCGAAGGTGAACCAAACCAGACTGTGCAACGCATCTGAGACACTGGAGAGATTTGTGAGTCTCCATTTTTTCCCCAGTAATATATGTTTTATTGACAAACAACAGACACAGTCTACCGCGTGAGAAGCTTGCATTGTGGCCGGTGGGAGAAGAAAGTTACCGCCCATTGTCCGGAGTTTTTTTTATTTTTTTCATGGGGCAGACTAACATCGGCCACTGACCATTAGCCCGCACTCTATGCCCTGACGGCACCCTACAGCCGCTTGGATTTGATTTTGCTGTGGTTGTTCATGAAAATCATTCGGATGAATCTGCAGAAGCTCAGCCCGTGGACTTTCGCGTAGGGGCTGAACATTTTTCGTCACTTTAACATAAGCACGATTCTTAAGAAATATCCCAACGCACATGAATTGCGTTTTATGATCGAGTTTGTCTTCAATTGTCATCCCAAAGTGGCAAGAGCGGTCGTGAAAGTGAAAATGGGCTGGGCCGTCTAGCTCTCTTTGTGGGGGCATCATCTTTTATATGACAGAGGAGAGATTTCTGAAGGTGATAGCGGTGAGAAGCATCGCCCGTGGTCGCTCTCGCTGTCTGCAGCCTTAGCACCCCGAGCAAGTCGCGGCTTCCTATGCAGGATAGAGATTGTATCAATGTGTTGGATTACAAGAGCGGATTCCGTGCCTCATGATTTAAGCCTGCTATCTGGACTCTCTGAACTGAGCTAATTTTCTCTCCGCGTAGGCTCAGACGCTATCCTACGAACATTACGAAACCTGCGCCGTGGGTTGCAACACTCTTGGATAAAGGGAATTATTTTTGATAACCGTAAGACACCGGGAACGTGTTGTAGCTTGGTAGCTGGATTAGACTTGTCCTCCTATCACGACTCCTGAGGCAGCAGAAGCGTATTCGAGGGTCGGATTTTCTCTGTTGTTTTGGAGACCATATTTTGGAGCATACACCGTCGTTTGGAGAACAATTAGTCTACATATTGCATACGACCTGAGGTCCAAACAGGTGTGTCCCAATTAAATCTCCCTTCGGAGCCACTGGACGAGGCTCAGTTTTTGGAAGTTTCACTGCTGCCTGCCGAAGACGGATATACAACTTTCGTTAGACTATCAATCTGCGAAGGAGAGAGGAGAACCAGAATGGGCTTTCGAACGCTTGTGATAGCGTGTGTGCTTTTAGGTAAGAGGCATGTTTATTTTTACGCACCAGTTTATTTTTCAAGTCTTGCTCTCGCAGTCTGCTACACAGTCATTGTGTGTACTCAGGAGTCCAAATTATTTCTTGCAAATATACGACTGTTGGGCGACTGAATTCCCTCTTCCTTTTAACTTGGACTTGTTGCTGTTTAGAGGTTATGTTTTGAATATACACGAAGGTTTGTGTTTGTAGGGGTTGCTTTGCGTTAGCTGGAATGGTTGCAGAGTTTAACCCTATATGTGTACAGTCGCTTCGCAATGCCATTGTAATCGTAGGCTACTTTTTACAAAAGCTCATTTACGTCGGTTAGATGTGCTATCATCCCTTGCCGACTCAATCAATAGTCAACTTAACCATAATGTAAATGTTACTAGACAACAGCCGTTTCCTTAATGGCCTATACTAAAGACACATCTTTAGGTGTGTGTCCCAATTATTATCCATTAGGATGTCATACTCAATGCTTTTATTCCAGCGCTGGAAATGGCTTTCAAAGTGACACACTGGCTATTCATCACCATGTAGTGTTACTTGAGTATGATAAACGGATGACTCCCTATTACGTGGCTTTTTTTGAGGGGAGGTGGACTTGCAACAACCTACATGCCACACAAAAGCAAATAAAACCATACAAGGAGTCTATCTTGTCTTTTAAATGGAACTTTCCAGACATGAACCAGTGATCTCCGTGAATAAACGTATAAAAATGCCTTTGTGGATTTGGGAACGGTTTAAAGTAGCAAAATTGCTCTCTTCAAAGTACTAGATTCAGACAGACTAATTAAAAAACGGCTCCTCAGCTCCTTTTAGTTTCCCATTGCTCTATATGTCAGCTTTTTTCGCCAGGCGTGATACCGCCACCATGGCGAACTAACCATGCAGCTGGAAACACGCAGTAATTAGGCTTGGGACGTTAGGATTTGTATTCCCTTGATGATTCATTCCACGTAGAACTGTGATTTGATGTACATTTCCAGACAGATACAGAGAAAACAGTCACCCTTACGAGCAATGAGTCACATCTCCGCACCTGGAAACCGTATACCTGCATGACGTCACCTGCCCGTATCCCCTACCACGATGTGCGTTGCTTAGTTGCTAAATCAGCACTGGCGCAGAGAAGGCAGTGCCGGTGTGTCATAACAGATGTCTACCCATAACAGCTGTTTTTGGGTCAAAGATTTGAGCACACCCCCCCCTTTTTTCTGTTATTGATCTCTGTCGGTCATTTATCCGTGTTTATGAGTGTGAGAGTGTTTTAGGTAGGGGAAGGGCAGTGCTGTAAGTGGGCTTTGGTGCTGATGTAGGTTAATGTAACATGAAGCCCTGAGCTTCTTTTGTCAGATTAACCCCCCTGCTGACCGAAGCCCCCCAATCTATGTAAAAAACTGGGTGATCTGTGTCAAAACGCCCCAATACCATTGTCTTTAATCAACACACACACACACACACACACACACACACACACACACACACACACACACACACACTCTGTCACATTAAATCCCCAGTAAAGCTCTAAATCACCAGTTATCACAATCTGTAAATAACACTGACACACAGATACGCTTGCATGCAGAAAACCCTTTTATGACTGTTAAAGATTCAGGTTTCAGGTTTTGCCTATGAATTTACATATCATTTTACTCATCACACATGTACACACAGTCATCTTCCCTTTCTCCCTCTCCCTCTCTCCTCCCTAAACAAACAACAGATGGGCCTTCTTTCCTGGACAAGAGGCATGTTAGTTATGCTAGGAAGGGGGGGGCAGATTGGGGTGAGAATGGAGCTTTGCCCACGGTTGGCTTTCATGGCGTCCGCAGGATTTGTCATCTGTTTGCCCGTCCTACCCTTTCATCTCCGCTCTTTGTAGCCCAACAGCTTCTTTCAGGCCAGCGTTTTTTTTTCTTTTTGTTTCTTTTTCTTTCCTTTCTTAAACGAAATCTCTACCATTAAGTATCACAGACACGCTAATTTGTGGTCCTGCACGGCCTAAGGCTTTGCCTGTTGTGGTCAACTGGATTAGAGACACAGAATGCATTGCCATGATGACACAGGAGGGTTTTAATCACACACACACACACACACAGGCACACACACACACACACACACACACACAGGCACACACACACACGCAGGCACAGTGCACATTTCCAGGAAATGTGCCCCTAGTCACCACAATGGAGAAAGACCCGTGAGGTTGTGAGTCAAATTACAAGGCTATCCCCTATGGAGCTGCCACTGAAGGAACATTAACTAGCTGAGCACCATAAGATCACAGGCTTGGCTCTGGAGGATGAAGTGTCAACTAGGCAAGGTAGTCTGATAGGCAAGGTAGTGAGATGATATTAAGGGAGAGAGGGAGAAACGAAGGGCAAAAACAACATGACAGGGCAGACAAGATCCTTGGTTCACAGCTGGTGGCAAAATAATATTTTATTTATTTTTTTGTATCTTTTCTCCCCTTCTCTCCCTCCCCTCTCCCACCCCTCCTCTTGATGCTCTCTCTGTTGCCTAAATCTGCTTGTGTAAACAGCGGGACGGGGCACAAAGGCTCGCCTCATTTGCACATGGCTTAAAGGCCCACAGCCATGAAGAAGAAGCCTCAAAGGAGATGAGTTTTTTTTTTTTTAAAGGTACTCGTAAGAGATTGGTTTGAGAGAAACGGAGCGGAGAGGGTGGGAGATGGAGGGAGAGAGAGAGGGAGCGACAGAGTGAGAGTGACGGAGAACAGGAGAGACGCAAAGCACAGATGATTTCATGCCAGGGGTATAATGCCTGAAGCCTTTATTAATATCCCCCCCTCTCAGACACACACACACACACACACACACCCACATACTCACACACACACACCCACATACTCACCGCCACCTACCCACCTAGTCTCTCCCACTGACTGAAGCACCTTTATCCCTGGCTTAAGATACCCCCCCCCCCCCCACACACACCCTCACACACCCACACATGCTGGTTTTAATAAAGGAAGGCTGCCTGTGAGAAGCTCCATCAGGGCTGACTGTGGAGCGCTGTAATGACATTCTCTCGCATTAGCACCAGCACCTCATTTAGCACGGCTGTAGCTCTTCAGTGCTCTTCAGGCCCTCCACCATCCCATAATCCTTTGCTGGGCCGGCGGGGGTGGGGAGGGGGGGGGGTGGCAGCCAAGGATGATCTTTCTTTTTTAGGGGAGCGTGAATTGGGTCATCAAACGGCAATGGGCCGGCAGTTTGCATATGCTTAGCGGACAGTCTCAGACCAATTGGGGACTAGTAATTCTTTACCTAATTTGTTTTCAGGTCGTTAGCCTGTTCGTTCGGACCGGTGTTAGTGTGTCTACTGATGTGTGTTGGTGTGTAGGCTACTTGGTTTGTGTGTTCTATGTTGTTCTAGGCTCATCGGAGTACACCTCTGGTCTTCCTCACCAACACGTACTGTATGAGGGATGTGCTTGTGTCTAGGAGTTCTGTTGGAAAATGAATCATGCTGAGGTGTGTGTGTGTGTGTGTGTGAGGGAGCAAACTAAGTTTAGCAGTTTGTTTATTGCTGTTCCTGCATCACGCTGTGTTGTGTGTGTGTGTGTGTGTGTGTGTGTGCCGTTAGCCGTTAGTTCATAGTCATTCCCGGATCATGCTGAGCTGTGAACACACAACACAGGCAGACAGTTCTGTCCAGAGGGTATTTTTTTGCAGATTAGTCGAATTTCTGCACAACGGCGTGTGGAATGCCAGCACTGTGTTAGGTGCTCTCTCTGGGTCTCTCTCATGTTCTTTCACACACGCAGGCACACACACATATACACACACACACACATGTACGCACACACTCTCTCTCCCTCCTTTTTACCTTCTCTCTCTCTCTCTGTGTCTCTCCATCTCTCACCCATCAAACCATTGCTTTGGACCAGTGAGTGAAAATAATCTCTTGCCTGCCTGTTTGTGAGGGACCTGTACATTTTTTTTATTTTAGTTTTGTTTATGCCTTTTCATAATTGCCAGAACATTAGGCAAACGTTACAAGAGTGTCGTGTGTGCTTGTGTGTGTGTCTGTGGATTCTCAGCTGTTTGACTTCCAGACAACCTTAGCCTTGGCCCCGTGCAGACATATTTAGACTGAGCCCACAGGACTCCAGACAGCGTCATACACACACACACTATCTGTCATGTCAGCCTGTGTATATCTGCACGCATTCATGACATTCTTCTGATGTGTGTGTGTGTGTGTTTTTGTGTGTGTTTGTGTGTGTCCATTTCCCATTACCATTTGAGTTTGGGAATAAAAAGGCTATTTGTTCTATCTGCTGAAGTGCATCTGTTTGCATTCAGTGCATTCTGCAAGAGAAGCACAATGATTGCATGTGCAGTTTATATGTGGTTTATGCCTTGTGGGCTTCTTCAAGACAGTGTATGCTGTGTGTGTGTGTGTGTGTGTGTGTGTGTCCATGTAGGCTGTGTGTGTGTGTGTGTGTGGTTGAGATTTAAATGGGTGTAGCTGTAGACCTTCACGTGTGTGTATCCTGTTCTTGATAATGTGTGTTTAATGTTTTGTTTGCACAGGCATTTTGTGTATGTGCTTGTGCGTGCCAAGTCTTTTATATGTGTGTGTGTGTGTGTGATCGAGTTTATTTATTTTTAAGTTTTCCATAAGGGCTGTGTGTTTTTGCCTGTGTTTACCCTTCTCCGTAAGGGGCAGTTTTGCACTTGGCTAGACGGATGCTGAGGGGGTATCTTACTGTCTTTGTTTAGCTCGTGAGTGGCTCAAACGCACTTGGAAGGAGTGAAAAAAACAAAATGATAACAAACTTTTGGCATAGTCAGTTAGTAGACCAGATCAATATGATAACCTCCAGGAATGTTTCTATACACCGTGCTTGTGTGTGTGTGTGTGTGTGTGTTTTGTTTTTGGGTAAATTAAAGGTCAGACCTTCTTCTGGGATATTGTTTGAAAAGGAAATGTTTCCTGTTTCATTATCACACTGAACTGCACCCCACCCTCCCCTCTCCCTTACTCTTCCTGAGTCATCTGCTGCTGGGCTTTATCATTCCGTAGGGAAGGACTCCTCCCGTACCGCCGACACACACTGATTCAGTCCATTGCGCTCCCATACCAGTTCAAACCGGTATCTTCCTCCATCACTGCAGAATCTGAGAAGAGGAGGGAAAACCCATCGTTAGGCCATCACCTGGTGTGTACGCGCGGTCATCAGCGTGGGGTAATGTTGCAAGACCTTTGCCTCGGGGTGCTGGAGGAAACGTATTGCCTTATTAGCTACTTGATTAGAACATGCCCCCGTTTCTCCCCCTGTTGTCCATGTCAGGCCTAGCGCTCTTAGATGTAGCCTGCCGGCGAGGCTCGCTTTGCAGCCCACTTGATTTGTTTATGACTAAGCCAGTCGGTGAGGTCATTTCATTTCGAGTAGGAGTAGGAGGAGGAGGAGGAGGTCAGGCGGAATGTTCCTTTGAACAGAGATGTCACCCTTTGAATCGCAGGCCGTCACAATGCATGACCGTTGATCTCTTTGTGCGTGTCTGTTTGTGTGCACACCGGCTTTTGTGAAATGGCAGTTGTCCGCTTGTTTGAAGTAACAACATCAGGTTTGTGTGTGTGTATGTGTGTGTGTGTGTGTGCGTGTGTGTGTGTCTCCATGTCTGTTTTTCTTGTGTGTCTGCCTGAGGGCCTGCTCACTCTCTGATTAGGTCTTAACTAGTTAAAAGCCCAGCTACTGGTTTTTCTATAGATAACTGCCATTTCACCTAGCCTGTGGGCATCTTGGGGAACTTCCCCTAGCCACGCTCCGACTAAGGCTTTGGCTTGTTGCCTGCGGCAGTGGAAGGTCAGAGAGAAGCATTAGCTGGAGCCAAAAAAACCTTCAGGCTCCTTACAGTAAAAAAAACATTAAAAAATGTCCTGTGACGCACTGCTATCAGCACTGGGCGCTAATGAGAATGATTGGCATTGGGGCACTCAGATGGTTTTCCTCATGTGTACAGCTGACGCGTTCATGTGATGAGTTATTGGACACAGGATTCTTAACTGGCATCTGGTGGCAATGGTAGTCCCTCTCCATTTGACTCCTAGAGTGCTGGTCAAGTCAAATGCCTGCCTGAGGATGGTCTTTCCGGAGAACGCCTGGTATGCGCATTTGTCAGGGCGTCGCTACACTAGAAAGGCTGCCCATCGAACAGCTGAGTACACACCCCCCTAATGTAGCCTGCTCGTCTCCTTTCACACACCTCAAACACACACCCCTCTGCAAACACCCCCCCTCCCCCCCCACACACACACACACACCCCCACACACGAACATAAAGATCACAAAACGTTTGAATCTAGCCTGTCATTACCTGATAGTTTGACCCGCGCTCTGTGGTACAGCCTTATGTTTGTTGTGCATATTTAGCATTTTTTCAGATCCAGCATATGTGGAGCCCACAGTCAGTGTCTCACGTCAGATGCTCTAGTCCTCCCTCATCACTTACTGTACTGCTGTAGAAGGAGTCTGTCTCTGGCAGCCTGGCCGTGGGCTCTTAAGTGAGCCCTTTTAGACAGGGCTACGTCCTACATGTGCCTTAAGTGTTTTAGTAGGCACTTAACACTGAACAGTGCAGTATTGTACAGGCATGTGTTTTGATCAGTAGGTGTGTGTGCACTGGGTATTGAAGCCCATGACCTTGGTGAGCATCTTGCTGTAATCCCCCTTGAGCCACAGGAACACATATCTGGCGTCGGAAGCCGAACCCAAGAGAAGGTGGGAGTGGGAGTGGGAGTGGGAGGGTTGGGTGGAGGTCACACCAATGTGGGAAGCCCCGGCTCATGTGGCTGTTAAGGTAGAAACCCGCCTCGCCTGAGCGAACAGGAGAGGAGAGGAGAGGAGAGGAGGCAGAGCTGAGTGAAGAGGAGAGGAGAGAGGAGAGAGGAGAGAGGAGAGAGGAGAGAGGAGAGAGGAGAGGAGGAGAGGAGGAGAGGAGGAGAGAGGAGAGAGGAGAGGAGAGAGGAGAGGAGAGAGGAGAGGAGAGAGGAGAGGAGGCGAGGCAGAGCTGAGTGAAAAGGAGAGAAGAACAGCAGTCAATCAGCCATCCTGCTCTAGCAGGGCTTAATTAAATCCAGTCAGATTGCTGCTATCTGATTTCTGCTCTTCTCTAGAACAAAAGAAAGGGATTGGAGATGGGAGGGGTGTGTGTGTGTGTGTGTGTGTTTGTGTTAGCTGGTTGTTGGGGGTGGAGGCTGTGTAGAGTGGCACTTTGTGTGTCTGTTGTTTTTTTTCTTCCTTTTTTTGAGATGACGTTTCAGTCTTAATGCACGAATGACTGACAATCAAACAGACAGCAAAAAAGCCTGTTTGAAGACACTAATTAATAGTTAATTAGTTTCCTTTCCAATCTGTGGCTAAACGGGCAAACATGCGGAGAGAAAGACGGCTTGACTTTTTTCCTCGTTTTGTTTTTTTTTCCACTTGGAGCGGCCCTCTAAAAGCTGTCATTCACACAAGCCATTCAAGTGTGTTGGCAGAATTTGTAATTACAGAAGTTTTACGGTTGTGACTCACAGAAGTTCTGTTGATGTGCTTGGATGAGTAAGTGAGTGTGTGTGGGTTTTGTGCTCCAGTCCTCTGATTATGTTTGTGTTTTCTCACTTTCTCACTGTGTTTAGTGAGATTATGAATTTCCAATTAGATTTGTGTATGTACTATGTTTTGTTTGAAGGGCGCAAGCTCTGTTTTTCTATTCCACTCCACCCGCATGTTTATATGTTTCTCGCTATCTGTGTGTGTGTCTGTCCGTCTCTGTGTCTGTGTGCCTGTCTGTCTCGCTGTCTGAGTGTCTGTCTGTCTGCCAGTCTATCTGTTCATTTGTCTGTGTTTGTTCTAACACCCAGCACGTACAATCCGTAATGGACGGCGATGGGCAAATCTCCAAGGAGGGCTCTCTCCCTCTCTCCCTCTCCCTACCTCTCTGGGTTGTGGGCACAGACAAGAGAGACAGAGGATGAATGAAAGGAACGGGAGGGAAGAGGAGCGGAGCACAAAAGAGAGAGCAGGGGTAGCAGGTGTTTGTGTTCAGCCCAGACCAGACACTTTAGGGACCAGACACCCCTCGCCAAGTGGGGCCCAGGATGATGCTGGGGATGATGGGGGTTGGGGGCACTCGTTAGTGACCGGGCGAGCAAACTGGCCATAAACACTAAATTTTTAAATATGTCCATCGGAATAATGGACAGTTGGGTTGGGTGGGGTGGGGTAGGGGGGGTGTCAGCTGTACCCCATGTGCTAAATTATTCAGTGGTTCAGGCGGGATGGAGCTGTGTGGAGATACGGAGATGAGAGATGGATGGATGGGGGGGTTGATGGGGGCTGAGAGGGAGAATCGGTGCCTCCGGCAAAGTGCGCTCAGAGTACTCTGCTTGCTTTATGACTCATCTCCATGAGTTTATATGTACACACACAATATCTCTCACAAACACGCACACACGCAGGCACCTATACTCAAACCGACACACACACGTAGCATACTCAAACCGACATACACACACACACACACACACACACACACACGCACCTATACTCAAACCGACATACACACACACACACCTATACTCAAACCGACATACACACACACACACCTATACTCAAACCGACACACACACACACCTATACTCAAACCGACATACAGAAACGATCTTTCTTTTGTAAATAAGCAAACAGATGCACACATGTACACATTGATTTCCACCATGTACATAATGAAACACACACACACACACACACACACACACACACACACAGGGAGACAATTACTTAGACTTGCACAAAAATTTACGCAGACACAAGCACACAATTACTTAGGCCCTGCCCTGTTTTTGCGAAAGCTGAGAGGTTTTGTTGCATTTCGGCCTTGCGTCCACATGACGACAGCGTTTTCGGGGCATGAAAAGGCATACTTTTGAAATTGGGTTCCAGAGTGAAGACTTTTGAAAACCGTTACGTTGCTTTATCCAATCACGTTTCATTCCCTCTGAAGCTGGCCCGCCCTCCAAAGCCTCCACCATGTCCGCAGTGGCAATGAATAGAAAATCTTTTTTTGAGTGTCAGACACATCATGGCTATCAGGCAATTTGTTCCATTTCTTCGAGGAGGACATAATCTACCGAAAACATCAGCGGCCAAAGCCTTTTGTGGGTTTGTTTGATAGTGATGCTGAATGCTAGCAACCTGTTTGCCCAAACCACGATTTGCAGTGGTCTGCTAATGTGCCATTGCTTTGATAATAATCTTGTTTAGTTTTAGGCTATAACTTGCAGCAGAGGTTATGCAAGATATGTGAACTTAAAACGACCTAGCTAGCAGCAGCGTTTTCACTCGCTTTTGCGTTTCTGTGTGGATTTTGATGAGGTTCTCAAAATGATGATGTGTGGTTGGGAAACTTTGAAATGCAAAATGCAAAGAAAAAAAACATGGGTTTGAAAAACATTCCGTTGTGATGTGTGTGAGTGTGAGTGTGACACGCACAGGCACAGGCACACGCACACACGCACACACGCACACACGCACACACGCACACACGCACACACACACACACACACACACACACACACACACACACACACACACACACACACACACACACACACACAGTGTACCCCCTCCCACTGCGTGCTGTCTGTGGCCTGTGCAGCTGTGCTGAGCCGGCTGCTGCTGCTGCTGCTTGTGGTGGTGGTGCTGCTCCTGGAGCCCCAGGTGGGGTCAAGCGTACGGTGGCCCACAGGGATCATAAATCACCAGCCGTTAACATGCTCCTGGCACATATGTAATGGAGGACGCCCAGCTCCTGATGGGACAGGGTCTGGTGGAGTGGGGGCAGGTATTAGAGGGGAAGGCGGCTGTCTCTCTCTACCTCTTTCTTTCTTTCTTTCTTTCGCCCTCTCTCTCTCTCTCTCACTCTCCCGCTATCTCTCCCCCTCCCTCCCCCTCATCTCTCCCTTTCTCTCTCTCTCCCTCCCCCCTTCCCCCTCTCTCTCTCCATCTCTCATGTTCCGAGGCAGGAGCAGTGAAACATGGGCCGACGCGGTGATGAACGGAGGCCTGCTTGTGATTTGTGGTCGGGGGGCTTGTCGGGCGGACTGAGTGGAGACAGGGGCCTGGAGGTTGTTTGAGGAGAAAGTGGTGAAAGGAGAGGGAAAGCTAGAGAGGGAGAGAGGGATGAAGGAAAGCTAGAGAGGGAGAGAGGGATGAAGGAAAGCTAGAGAGGGAGAGAAGGATGAAATAAAGGGAGGGTAGAGGCTGGGGGGGGGGGGGGGGGGGGTGTTTTGGCAGAAGGGTTTTCTTTTTTGGCAGGGGTTGGGTGGAGTTTTTTGTGTGTTTGTTGTTGTGGTGTGTGTGTGTGTGTGTGTGTGTGTGTGTGTGTGTGTGTGTGTGTGTGTGTGTGTGTGTGTGTGTGTGTGTGTGTGTGTGTGTGTGTGGAACAGCAGAAACAGAGGGGTGTGTAGGTTTGGGGCAATGTGGATTTTTCTTTTTCAGTTATTTTTTTTCTTTTCTTTTTTCATTTGTTCTGCCCGTTCTTTCCCTTTCTCTCTCTCCCTCTCTCTGTTTTTCGCCCACTGTAAAACCAGCCAGTGGAACACAGAGATTAATATTGATCCCGGATTAAATGAATGAGTAAATTAGAGAGGTGGGATCAATGGTGTGCCTTTAACACCTACACCGCCACTGAAGCAACATCCGTCATTAGCTACTTCTATCCAACCCCCCAGCACTGGTCTTGCCACTATTGAGTGAAGCGGCTAAATGATAGCGGGTGAAGTATGCTAATTTCCATGCCTTGCCAATGGCCTCTCTTGTTCTCTGTCAGTTTGGGGGGAAAAAAGGATGAATCCCTGAGATTTGTCTTGATGAGTTTCAGTGGTGGAGGTGATGCCATCAGTAACCGACGGCGACGGGGTGAGAAAGACACAAAGAAGCCGTCGACTACAAAGACACACGCAGCACGTTCATGGCGTCTGTTTAAATCCTAGGGGTCTGCTTATAGAGGCTGTCATTTGTCCTGACACTGAACTAAGAGGGAATTTCCTGTGTATTCTTTCAAAATGTAATCATCAGGCTTGGTCCACTTTAGACTGCCACTGCTCTGCTGCTGCTACTGCTGCTACTAGTACTACTACTGCTGCTGCTACTGCTGCTGCTGCTACTACTGTTACTACTACTACTGCTACTACTACTACTACTACTGTTACCACTACTGCTACTACTGTTACTACTACTACTACTGGTACTACTACTACTGTTACTACTACTGCTACTACTACTACTGTTACTACTGCTACTGCTACTGCTGCTGCTACAACTACTGTTACTACTACTACTGCTGCTGCTACTGCTACTACTGCTGCTGCTACTACTACTACTGCTGCTGCTGCTACTACTACTGCTACAACTACTACTGTTACTACTACTGCTACTACTACTACTACTGTTACTACTGCTACTACTGTTACTACTACTACTGCTGCTGCTACTGCTACTACTGCTGCTGCTACTACTACTACTACTGCTGCTGCTGCTACTACTACTGCTACAACTACTACTGTTACTACTACTGCTACTACTACTACTACTGTTACTACTGCTACTACTGTTACTACTACTACTACAACTACTACTGTTACTACTACTGCTACTACTACTACTGCTGCTGCTACTACTACTGCTCCTGCTACTACTACTACTACTGCTACTACTACTACTACTGTTACTACTGCTACTACTGTTACTACTACTACTACAACTACTACTGTTACTACTACTGCTACTACTACTACTGCTGCTGCTACTACTAGTACTGCTGCTACTACTACTACTACTGTTACTACTACTGCTCCTGCTACTACTACTACTACTGCTACTACTACTACTACTGTTACTACTGCTACTACTGTTACTACTACTGCTCCTGCTACTACTACTACTACTGCTACTACTACTACTACTGTTACTACTGCTACTACTACTACTACTACAACTACTACTGTTACTACTACTGCTACTTCTACTGCTGCTGCTACTACTTCCACTTCCACTTCTGCCACTGAATTGAGTGGAGATCTGTCAAGACCAGTCCCAATCCCAATGTCCACCTTGGCTTAAGAGACCCGGTGTGAGAAATCTGATGATAATGTCACATTTTTAATGAAAATGTGATGGATTACTACACCCACCCCTCACACACACACACACACACACACACACACACACACACACACCCCTCCACACACACACACCACTCCTTTTAAAAGCCAAACCTGGGGGGTTTGGTGAGAGAAGGAGGGACACAGAAAGATGGACAGAGAGAGAAAGATGTATATATGAGAGAGAGAGAGAGAGAGAGAGAGAGAGAGAGAGAGAGAGAGAGAGAGAGAGAGAGAGAGAGAGAGAGAGAGAGAGAGAGAGAGAGAGAGAGAGAGAGAGAGAGAGAGAGAGAGAGAGAGAGAGAGAGAGAGAGAGAGAGAGAGAGAGAGAGAGAGAGAGAGAGAACAAGAGTGAGGTACAGAGAAAAGAGAATGAGCAAATGAGAGAGAGAGAGGAAACAAGAGGGAGAACAAAGAGAATGAGAGAGTGGTGGAGGAGACTGCTGGCCATCCACCTCACCTCCACCTCCATCTTGTCATGGATGAAGGAGGAGGAGGCGGAGGAGTAGGAGGAGGTGGCAGCAGTGGGCTGAGAGTGAGAGAGAGAGGCTCGGTGCGGTGAGGTGTGTGTGTGTGTGTGTGTGTGTGTGTGTGTGTGGGGTGGTGGTGTGAGGAGACCAACTCATGGGTTATTAATGGCCGACAAGCAGAGCTATTAGAGGCAGCCGGCCCTCACAGGAGAACACTGCCACTGGCGTGAGAGCGCCGCTGAGAACATAACACGTGTGTGTGTGTGTGTGTGTGTGTGTGTTTGTGTGAAGAGAGAGTTTGCGTGTGTGTGTGTGTAAGAGGGAGCGAGAGAAAGTGCTGATTTTGTTTGCTTTGTGAGGTGTGTGTGTGTGCCGCTCTTCGTAAGGTTTCATTTGTGACTGTGTGTGTCATTGGCTTTGATGTTGTGTGTGTTTGGCGAGGGTTGTGGTATGTGTGTATAGATCTTCCCTCCGTTGCAGGTGCTCTTGTCATGTTTGCCTTATGATCATACATGTCCCTTTGAAGCTGCATGTAGGTGGCTCTGTGGTAAACCCGTGATACCCGTGTGTGTGTGTGTGTGTGTGTGTGTGTGTGTGTGTGTGTGTGTGTCTTTACAAACCTACTGTACTCTACTCTACAAATCCATCCTGAACATGAATGTGGCCTTTTCACACTTTCCAGTTATTAATGGCCCTTCCTGCTGTTACTACAATGGCTGTTCATGTGAAGTATTTATGTTGGCACTAAGAGGATGCTTCACATGTGAAATACCTCTGAGGTAATAGCCTTGTTTCCTGTGTGTGTTGAGGGAACATGACCTTAGACCAGGGGTGTAAATTGCAGGTCATGCAATCTGCCTCGCTATGAAGGATGCTCTCACGCCCCCTCCAACAAAAACACTTCCAGAAACAAGGGCCATGTAGGACAGTGTGAGATATTGTGTGTGTGTGTGTGTGTGTGTGTGTGTGTGTGTTGAGTCTATGGGAGAGAGTGAAATCAGGTGTGTGGCCTGTTGAGAATGCCTGCTGGACATGAGGCCTGGTTTGTGGCCTCACACACACACACACACACACGCTGTCTGTGAAGTGGACCGTGGTACAGAACCACCTGTTCTCCATATCCCGAGGCTGTTGTGCTTATTTGGGCGCGGGGAGGCTGTGGAGGCCTGGGGCCATGGAGCTCAGCAGTGGGCCCTAAATCACAGAACACACCGCAGCACAGTGCCCAGCACCACCACGCTACGCAGGCCAAGGAGATGATGGATGGAGGGAGAGAGAATGAGATAGGAGTGAGAGGGAGGGAGAGACGGAGAGAGATGGGGGTTTGTTATGTGGAGAGAAGGAGAGAGAAAAAGAGAGAGGTAGGGATTTGCCGACATAGACACTGATATGGAGCATTAGAGAGAGGGAGAGAGAGAGAGAGATGGGGGGGTGTTATGTTATGTAGAGAAGAGAGCAGAGGAGAGTAGATGAGTATTTGAGGTTGAGTGGGAGGAGAGATCAGTGGGCTGAGAAGGAGAAGAGACTGAAAGAGAGAGAGAGACTGAAAGAGAGAGACTGAAAGAGATAGACAGAGAGAGAGAGGGCAACGCTGGGATTGAGATGGAAAAATGGATCTAGATGGGTAGATGGCTGGACGAGAGATGGATTAGGGGTGTGTGTGTGTGTGTGTGTGTGTGTGTGTGAGGGGGTAGGGCTGCATAGAAAGATGCATGATGGTGTATGTTTGGTGCATGGAGAGGGGGGGTGTGAGTTTAAGTAGAGAGAGTTATGGGGGGGGGGTGCTTGAAGATGTTCAGTCAGTGCTGTAAGACTGCAGACTGTTGTTGTGTTATGTTTGTTTGGAGATATACTGACAACGAGAGAGAGAGAGAGAGGAAATTGAAGAAAGGATGTAGAGAGAGCTTGAAGATGGGACAGGATGGGGAAAAAAGGAAAGTAGGGATTTTGGCTGTAAGATAGAGGCAGAGATGGCACCAGAA
>NC_045153.1:12088299-12095799 GCF_900700415.2 Clupea harengus
GCTTATGTCTTTTCCGCGGTCTGTTTTGATGCTGTAGTGTGTGTATGTAAGCGTGTGATGGTGCACATATATGTGTAAGCGTGTGATGGTGTGTGCACGTGTGTGTGTGTGTGTGTGTGTGTGTGTGCACATATGTGTGTGTATGTGTGTGTACTTAAGAGAGACAGAGAGAGTCCTTATATGTTAGAAGTGTGAAGTGTGGGACTTGAGTGCCTTTGTTTATATGTGTGGATTGAAGTGTGTGTGTGTGTGTGTGTGTGTGTGTGTGTGTGTGTGCGCGCATTTGTGAGCCTTCATGAAACAGAGTCAGTTCTGTGTGTGTGTGTAAAGGTGTTTGGATCTCTTTATGTGTTTGTTTTTTCTCTTGCTGTTTCTGTGAGTGTGTGTGTGGCTGTGTGTGTATGCACCCGCACCCGCGTGTGTGTCGTCGGTGGCGCTGTGGGATTTGAATGGGGATAATGCTGTCAGGTGCTAATGATTCGGTGTGTGTTGGTGCCGTGCAGGAGACGGAGTTTCCGATTGGATTACTGCTTCATGCCCCCTATCCTCCTTCCTCCAGGAACAATCCGCTTTCAGACTTATTTATGTGTGTTTGTGCGTGACTGTGTGTTCAACTGTGCATTTAAATAAGTGGCATGTGTGGCTGTTTTTCTCTTTGTGTTTTTATATATGTTGCTTGTAGAGGTGTATAGAGACATCATTCTCTGTATCTGTGTCTGTTCAACCTACAAAATGATCTGTATCTGTATCGTCTGTATTCAGAATACCAGAACTTGTCATGACTATGGTATGACCGTGTATTTTCTAACCTAATTTTCATTGGCAATGCTATTGTTGTGCCTTCAATGGCTAATATTGGCATATCATTAATTATGAAATATAATGATCACATTCGCATACTGTACTTTTCATCTCTATTTAAATTACAAATTTTAACTTCAGTTTCATGAACTGTCTGAACTCCACCACCACACCCCTTTAAACTGGGGGACATTGAGCAGTCAGAAACTGAAATGAATGCAATCGATGATGAATCAATAAATAAATAAATTCTGTTTAGCATTGGGAACTATACAGTACAGCATGGTACCTCTTAAACGGAGGAACATAAATACCCGTGATAAATACTGGGTGTTACACATACAGCTAAAAACTACAGGTTCCTGGCTTTATTTTAATCTATAGGATGCAGGGGATTTGAAGGAAATCCAGCTGCCACACCAGGCTTTTGTCTCGCTAGCTCCCACTCATGAGTCCTCCTCCTCCTCTTCCTCCTCCGGAGAGTTTCCCTCAGTGACAGCTGTGAACGGTGAGCTCTCAGCCTGCGCTGTGTGACACTTGTGGGGGCGACTACAGAGTACAGCGTGTGTACGTGTAGTAAATAAAACAACTAGTTAGTGAACTCAAAGTCCTATGTTGCAGAGAGAATGGGCGTTTTGATCTTGTGGCCATCCACTCTGATATTAATCCCTTTGAAGAAACAGAAGGGCTGCACCAGCCATGTCAGTCGAGGAGCTGAGTCTTTCTTCTTCTGAATAATAACCAGCAACTTTGGAGATTTAGAGGAAATATAACTTTCCGTTGCATTATTTGTGTTTTCCCCGAATAATGTATTCGGATCCGGATCCACCCCTAGTTGAATGATGATATATGTTGCGTAAACACTTGTGCTTGTAATAATTGTATGTATGTAAGTCTTCATTGCCGTGCATACACATGCTTCCACACTGTTTGTTTGTGTCCTTATCTTTTACATGTTGGCTAAGGCTGCTTTTAAGCTCCTGTTCTCATGGCAACACAAGTACAGTCCTTTTCTTCCACACATTTCCTAAGCGTAGGTTTGTAGTCAGTGTGGTCTTAAGCACAAACACCGCCCTGCCTGCACCTTATCTGCTAAAGGTAGCAGCTTTCTGTAGGTCATACCGATAAGGGTGTGTGTGTGTGTGTGTGTGTGTGTGTGTGTGTGTGTGTGTGTGTGGGGGTGTGTGTGTGGGTGTGTGTGTGTGTGTGGGTGTGTGTGTGTGTGTGTGGGTGTGTGTGTGTGTGTGTGTGTGTGTGTGGGTGTGGGTGTGGGTGTGGGTGTGGGTGTGGGTGTGGGTGTGGGTGTGGGTGTGGGTGTGGGTGTGGGTGTGGGGCAGTGGTGTAGCTCAAACTTAGTCTAACGGTGTGTACGTCCTTCTGAACTGGGTGTCAGTAATTATTTTTGCTGTGTGAATTATCATGTTCGTGTGTATTAAGTATAATTGATCATGATTGTGTTTGTTTATTGTGTGTGTGTGTGTAGTTGCTTGATTGTGTGTGTGGACAGAGTTGGAGAGAAAGAGATGGATAGAGACAGACAGACAGACAGACAGACAGATTGAGTGTGTTAGGGGTTAACTGCCGTGCAGAGAAGCGCTCCTGAGCCTGTTGTTTCTGCTCCTTCAGACAGGGGATTGAGGCTCTTTGTTGGCCTGGCCAAGCAGGCACGGCCCTGGGCAGAGGGCTCTGAGTGCGTCCCTGCTCTATGGAGCCAGGCTGGAGCTCTGGAGCTCTTATACTCACACTGGGAAACCACAAAGGGCCACCAGACAAAGAACAGCCACAGGAACTCCTCGGTGTGTGTGTGGCGGAAAAGAGGCAGAGTAAGAGGGAAATATTTATAGAGAGAAAGATGGAGAGAAGGGAAGAATTGTAGAGAAAGGGAGAGGTAGTGATGAAAAAATGAGTATATTTAAGACCGGAGGGTAGGGTAAGGGAATTCAGAGAATGAAGGAGTGAGAAAGCAGAAGCTGAGAAGAACAATGCAGAGGAGAGGAGAGGAGAGGAGAGGAGAGGAGAGGAGAGGAGAGGAGAGGAGAGGGGAGGGGAGGGGAGGGGAGGGGAGGAGAGGAGAGGAGAAGAGAGGAAGGTAGGAAGGTATGCTGGGAGACTTATTCAGGACAGAGGCACTCTCTTTCTCTCCCTATCTCTTGGTCTCTCTCTCTCTCTCTTCCCCTTTTTTCTCTCAGTCTCTCTACTTCTCAACCTCTCTCTCCCTTTCTCTCTCTCTCTCTTTCGCTCTCGCTCTCTGCCTCTCTCTCCTTTTCCCTCTATCTCGTGTATGTAGGGCACATGTTTGTCGGTGCGCTTAGTGTTGACGGGTTTATGAGTGGAGCATGTCCAGACAGAGTGCTGCAGTCCTCTATGTCATCTCGCTTTTACAGCCCCAGTCAGCTGTGTGTGTGTGTGTGTGTGTGTGTGTGTGTGTGTGTGTGTGTGTGTGTGTCTAAGAGAGAGAGAGAGAGCGATGGAAAGTGTGTGAGAGAGAGAGAGGTGTGTGTGTGTGTGTGTGTGAGAGAGAGAAAGTGGGGGGTTAAGCGAGGGAGCGAGACCGAGTGAGAGAGTGTGTGTGCATACAAGCATGTCTGAGAGAGAGAAAGTGTGTGTGTGTGTGTGTGTGTGTGTGTTCGAGCGAGAGAGGAAGATTAATTCCTCTGCTGTAAATCTGGGGTTGAGCTAACATACATCTTTTCTGCATTTTCTCTGGTCTGCATTATCAGATTTCCACACACACACACACACATCACCATCTGACTGCAATTTAAAACCTGTCCTCGGTCCACAACTTACCACTTCACCTTGTGACACAGCATCTGCATGCTACAAAACATGTTCCTCTGTCGTTCCACACATCCCTGGTAGACCCTTTCATATTACCATGCCGACGGTGCTGTTCGGCCATTCCGCATCCTTCTCGGAGAATCCTCTGTTATCGTTGCGGTGGTGCCAGATGGTGGAGCGACTGCCACTGTTCCTGACTCCTCTTCCTATAGTCTCTGTCCTGCGGTTGTCTAGAGGACTCACAGGAAGCTCAGCAGTCTGCTCAGCCTAAAGTGCTTCTTCCTCTGCACACAGCAGCCCATTATCAGGGTGAAGCTAAAAACATCAGAGAGGATTGCAAGGTCACAGAGAGGCTTCTCTTCTCTGGAAACTTCTGAAGCAGGCTGAAGGAAGAGCCAAGAGGGAGTTTAGTGTGTGTGTGTGTGTGTGTGTGTGTGTGTGTGTGTGTGTGTGTGTGTGTGTGTGTGACTGAGAGAGCAGCTAGCAGATGAACACATTTTTTGGTTAAATAGTTAAATAAAAAAAGATGCAAAAACTGTGTGATTTTTGGGGCCGCCAACCCATCACGCAGTTGTTGAAGATCAAAAGGAGCCCGGCGCCTTTTTGAAAGACTGATTGGATTTCAAGGGTTCGTCTTTGGGAAGATGTCTTCTTATTACGTTTAATTCCTTTTCATGTCACAGCCGGGGGTGAGCTTGACAAACAACCTCAATGAGAATCACCCCAGCACCTGATTGAGAAGTTAGGACCAGGAGCCATATAAATATACTGATGTGCACACACACACACACACACACACACAGGGCACACACACACACACACCACCATGAGTGATTACACACAGACAAATGCACACACACTTTCTCTCACTCTCACTCCCATACTGTGACACACACACACACACTTTCTCACACATATTTCTCTCTGCTTCCAAACACACACAATTTCCACATACACATGCTTTCTCAGTCACTTACTCGCTCACACACACACACACTCATATACACACAGACACTCGCTCTCTCTTTCTCACACACACACATACACACACACTCACTCACTCACTCACTCACACACACAGAGAAATGAATGTGCTCCATTTCGTGTCGTTTTCTCGACTCACTGGCCACAGCTCTGTGTGCGAGTCGGCCCATTTTTCTTCTAAATAACCTTCACAGCCAAACACACTGATGCTCACAGGGCCAGGCCCCGGGCCCATTGACTGCCAATGATGGAGGTGAACGAGTGAGGGAGAGGGAGAGGGAGAGGGAGAGGGTGAGGGAGAGGGAGAGGGAGAAGTTTAAAATGCTGTCTCTGTGAATAATTGAAGCGGTCCATTGTGCCCCAAAGAGCGATGGTTCTTTTTTGAGAGACACTTTTTTTTTTTCTTCTTCCTCTCTCCCTCCTCTTTCCTCTCTCGGTCATTCTTCCCTCAGCCCAGCTGCTTTGCCTCTCTGCCTCTCTGCCTCTCTGTCTCTGCCTCTCTGCCCTGCTGACTGAATGTCTGGCCTGTCTGTCTGTCTCTCCCTCCTCATTTGTCTCATGTCAGACCATCAATTCTCTCTCTCTCTCCCCTGCACCCCTTTTGGGTTTGTTTTGTTTGCCGGCCATATTTCAGTCCGGCAGTCTGGTCTGTATTTCTTTTCTGTCCGTCTGCCTGTCTGCCTGTCTGTCTGTCTGTCTGTCTGTCTGTCTGTCTGTCTGTCTGTCTGTCTGTCTGTCTGTCCGCCTGTCTGGCTGTCTATTCTGCTCATCTGTCTGGATCACTGCCCAGTCAGTCAGTCAGGCCCTCTCTCTATTATCTTGCTGTGTGGATGTCTGATGGATCTCAGCTTGGTGCTACCAAACCCTCTGACAAACTCGCAGTGTCTCCACTTGCACTCACTCTCTCTCTCTCTCTCTCTCTCTCTCTCTCTCTCTCTCTCTCTCTCTGTTTCTCTCTCTCTCTTACGCCCTCTCTTACTCTCTCTCCCTCTGTTTCTCTCTCTCTCTTACTCTCTCTCTCTCTCTCTCTCTCTCTCTCTCTCTCTCTGTTTCTCTCTCTCTCTCTTACGCCCTCTCTTACTCTCTCTCCCTCTGTTTCTCTCTCTCTCTTACTCTCTCTCTCTCTCTCTCTCTCTCTCTCTCTCTCTCTGTTTCTCTCTCTCTCTCTTACGCCCTCTCTTACTCTCTCTCCCTCTGTTTCTCTCTCTCTCTCTCTTACTCTCTCTCTCTCTCTCTCTTTCTCTATCTCTCTCTCTCCTTCTGTTTCTCTCTTACCTGATGTCCATCCTTAGTGTGCCCAGCAGCTCTCTGCAGGCAGCTCTTCTCAGGTCCATCATGCACACACACCAGGCCTGTGTCAGACTCCACTGCCTCTGACAAGCCCCACTGAGCTGCTCAGAGTAGACACATGTGTGCACACACACACACGCATACGCACACACACACACACGCATACACACACATACACACACACTCACGCATACACACACTCATGCATGCATAGTTGCATACACACACACATAAATACACATACACACGCATACACATACACACATGCATACACAGGCACATAAATGTATAGTTACAGGAGCATGCATTCAGTGACATGCTCTGTCTTACTACCGTAAACACAAAGTGTGTGGTAAGCACAGAAGGTATGGAGGCACACACAGACTGAGTTCCTAGCTCTTTCCATTCTGCACTCTGCTCATTGACCGTACTTCATAAAGAAGAAGTCTACTTAAAGACAGTGGTGGTGTTTTGCCCTTCCTGCCCGGGCCTCTGAAGTCCACTCACGGCCCTGTATGATGATGATGATGATGATGATGATGCTGCTGCGTACAGTACAAGGCCACTTGGGCCGCTTGTGAAAGGCCTCTTGTGTTCCCCCAGCAGGGGTTCACTGAGGTTACACCGGCAGTGCAGCAGTGGAGCACAGCACTACAGAACTGGCTCTGTTTCATGAAGGACATAGGCTCACAAATGTGCTCACACACACAGATGCACACACACACATGCACACAGAGAAACCCAGAAATGTGGTCCCCACCACCCACCCACCCACACACACACACACACACACACACACACACACATACTGGTACAGCTGTGACCCCAGCTGCTTGCTGACGTGCATACATACATACATACAGACATAATCACACACACACACACGGACAGTCAAAGACAGGAAGCTGTGTGTGTGTGTGTGTGTGTGTGTGACCAGCTCCCGCTCTCCAGCCATGTTGGAGAGCCGTGTAAGACATTAGCATGCTCTGAAAGACGTTTGTCATGTGAAAATTCACCCTAGTTACCTCAGGACTCCGGAGCTGCATATAAGTATATTTATTAGACAAACAACAATTGCAATCGGGCTCACTCCCAGCACAAGGCTGAAAGTGAAGCAATGATAAACACATCGTACAAGGTGGATTTCTGACGTCCGAGGCAAGGATGGAAGTTTTGCAAGGTCGGAAGAAGCACAGTTCGACCCTTCTTATCACCTCTGGTCTAAACATGCTCTTGTACATATGCAGACTAAGTGGCACCTAATAATTCTAAGTTACACACTCAGAAACACAGAAAAGCCATGTTCACATAGGTACATGATTCATATAAGGTAATTAATAATACAAGGCACTTGATTTATTATATTCGTAAGTCATTAACAGTGTTTGGAAATTATCTCCATCAGTTTGTTTGTGTGTGTGTGTGTGTAAGTGTTAGGGCTGGGTGGAATATCGACTTTGTAAGGTATACCGATATATTTTCAGATGAGATATAGGATGAGACGATACTGTTTACGCCGATATAGTTCATCCATAAAGCCATGGCAGTGTTTGCTCCTCTAGCTCTCCTCTCTCACACTCTTGTACCAACCCTCAGCCCTCTCCCTCTCCCTCTGCGTCTGTGGTGGTCCCTGCAAACCCCACA
>NC_045153.1:12100799-12110799 GCF_900700415.2 Clupea harengus
CTCTCTCTCTCTCTCTCTCTCTCTCTCTCTCTCTCTCTCTCTCTCTTTCTTTTTCAAACTCACTTACACACACACACACACACACACACACACACACACACACACACACACACACACACACACTGAATATACACACACATAACTTGAGAGGAAAGCACATTCTCTTAGCGGGAGCATCACACAGAGCCCAAACTAGCTGACACTTCTTGCCCACTCTGTGTGTTCCCTGTGCCGGAAGAGACAGCGGCGTTTGGCTTTAAACACTCAGTATTTAGTGTGGGATCCATTTTTAATGCCTTGAGAGGAGGGGAGTGCTCTGATGGCCCATTGCAGTAGAGTGGCCCATTGAAGAGTACTCCAGAAATGCCAGGAACTCTTTGGAACAAAGCGGTTCCTTGATCCGATGATACGGGTCAAATCCGGGCCCGGAACTCTTCTGAGGTCCTTGTGCAATTTGGGTTAGAGTAGTCACCCCTTTCCATCCTTGAGGCCATGGTCCCTCCACTCCGACAACAAACGCCTGAGAGCCAGGCTTGCTTGTCGTGGCAGTCAGAGCACACACTCAACCATGGAGATGGTACTCAGGCACGGGCTCCTTATCTCAGATCCTGGGGCAGATAGGTACGTCAGGTCCAGAGAGTCTACAAAGCGTCCTCTCGCTCTGTTGGTGGGTAGAAGCTTCCAGAAGAGGCCTGTGATGCGGACCCACGTGGGTCAGACTCTTCCCACACATCTCCCGAGACGACGGCGATGACGTCGCCCTCCGAGGCGTTTGATTGGTCGGGCGGCCAGTCGGTTGGGCGGCATGACAGATTGTTGCGATGACTCAGTGATTTGATTGATTGATTTGTCACGCTTGTTTACAGAGCCCCTCGAAATGCCATCGTGGGAGTTTGCATTCTGCTTGATTAGATGCCATATGGTTCATCTGTAACAATTCCATTGAGTCATTACAAGGGGGGCTGCTCCTAACAGGGCCGCTGACGTGCCCATCCATATGGAATACAGTGGAGCTATTTTTACTGTCTCAATAGAGACACGATGAAAAGACACTGTTCCATTAATACTCTCCATTCACCTTGTTTTCTTTTTTTCTCAGACAAAAAAATTCAAACTAGTTTACCGTACTTGATTAATAAAAAAGAAGAAGAAGAAGAAAAAAAAAAGATACCCGCTCAAAAAAGGACATTTATTTGCTTACGCTTTTGTTGTAGCTTTGGAAGCGCGGAAGAATTGTATTGCCTTTGGTGCCTCTTGTTGCTCTGCTGCCCAGGCTACAGGTGCACAATATCACCTGTGTGGCCCCAGGTGGTGGGTGGCCATGCTAACATTGAATTTATATGCCACTTCAGTGCACATCCCCCCCGCTCTCTGTAATACAATGGAGCAAAGCTATCTACTCAGAACCCAGGAGAACGGGGCCTATTACATTTTATTTACACAAAAAATAAAGTGCCCAGCCGCTGTGGGTGAAATGGGAAATGTGTGTGTGTGTGTGTGTGTGTGAGAGAGTGAGATGGTGTTTTGCCTGACACAGGTTTAATGGTTTTGCCCTCTGGGCGAGCTCTGTGCCTGCGGTGAATTCCATTGTTTTTGTTATTATTTACTTTGGCAGGGACGTGTTAGCCTAAGATGAGCTGTCAGTGTGCGTGTGTGGAACATCGTCATGATGCCTCTGCAGGTGCTTGGAGAGGATGACACACACACATACACACACACACACACACAAACACCTATAGAAAAAAACATTCGCACAAACACAAAAACAGCTACAAGCACGCAGACATAAATGCACACACACAAACACACACACACACTAGATTTATTTCTTGCTTTGCTCACCTCTCTCTGTCTGCTGCCAGTGTGTCCCAGATTCGGTAGCGCAGGTGAGTGAGTGTAGATCAGATGATCAAATGGGATTTATCCTGGGGTAGGAGACGTCTTCAGACTGCAGAAAAAAAATCATATATCCCCCTATATGAGGCACAGATTAGATTTTTTGGCGGCAGTCTGAGCAGCAAAAAGTCGCACGGAACTGCATTTTTCATATGTGGAAATAAATGGGATATATCTGCATGTGGCCCGTGTGTGATTGCGGTCTGAACTACGCTACGGAATCCTGTCATTTCATGTCACCAGACTGTGCCTGACGTCAAAGCGAAAGTTTCGCTTCATCATAATTATGTGAACACGTGTGCCCTTGTCTACGGAGAAAGAACAAACTAAAGCCAGAGAGGCAGCGGCAGCGTGTTTTAGTCACTCGTGTTCGTCTTGTGCGCTTCATAATGAGTTTGAACATGTGCTTGCGTCCGCAGAACACAGAACTAGCGCAGCACCGCCGTGATTATTACTGCCTTCTCCTACACTGAGAATGTGTGTATGTGCTTTCACACGTGTGAGAGAGAGAGAGAGAGAGAGAGAGAGAGAGAGAGAGAGAGAGAGAGAGAGAGAGAGAGAGAGAGAGAGAGAGAGAGAGAGAGAGAGAGAGAGAGAGAGAGAGAGAGAGAGAGAGAGAGAGAGAGAGAGAGAGAGAGAGAGAGAGAGAGAGACACAGCAGAGACACAGCAGAGACACAGCAGAGACACAGCAGAGACACAGCAGAGACACAGCAGAGACACAGCAGAGACACAGCAGAGACACAGAGACGCTCCTCACTCCTCTAACCTGGTGTCCTCTCTCAGGTGGACATGACTGCTCTCAGTGTCCACGTCTGTCTGTGTGTGTGTCTCTCTCTCTCTCTCTCTCTCTCTCTCTCTCTCGCTCTGTCCTGTGTCTCTCTCTCTCTCTTGTGTGTCTCTCTCTCTGTCTTCTCTCTTTCTATCTCTGTCCCGTCTCTCTCTCTCTCTCTCTCTCTCTCTCTCTCTCTCTGTCTCTCTCTCTCTCATTCCCTCTTTGTCCTCTCTCTCTGTCTTCTCTCTCTCTCTGTCCTGTCTCTCTCTCTCTTTCCTTGACTGACAGGAGCCCATCTGCTACATCTGGTAATAGCGCACTCGGCAGGGAAACTGCAGTCCCTCTCATTATTCCCCCCTCCACAACATGAAGGAGTGGTTGTTTGAGTGTCAGCTCTGCCCACAGGGACTCTGAGAAGTTCAGTGTGTGTGTGTGTGTGTGTGTGTGTGTGTGTGTGTGTGGGAGAGAGAGAGTTACAGGAGAGAGTGTTTTTATACCCCATGCATTTTGGAATTGCCTCTCTGAGGTGGTTTGTTTGTTCATGAGGAGAGACTTACGTTAGCTGAAGTTCAATCTGAGATTGCACAACAGAGATGAAGGAACAACACACACACACACACACACACACACACACACACACACATGCACACACTCACTCACCCCAATATGCTCACACACCTGCTGACACACTGATATAAATGTCTCTCTCTGTGGCGTACACACACATCCAGATGGACCAGCCTTGCACTTTCAGCAGCTTGGAGAGTGGGACGGCGTTTTTATGACTCGTGCTTTTCAATGATTCAAGTCAACCTGTTCAATTTCAGCCTGTGCTGATGTTCTCCATAACGGCACCATTTAGTCTCCATCTCCCCCAGTTCTGAAGAAGGCCGCCTCATCAGTAACCCTGGTGGTAGAGGACTATATTGTGTAGGACACTAGATATAGTACTTATTTCCATCGCTTTTCTATATGATTTCGATCACATTTCTATCTTTTTACAGAAAAGGGACTTTTATAGAGTTTAATCGGCACTTTCATATGTGTAGGAAGTGCCGGTAAAAGCCTCAGGAAGTGATGTCATGATTGTTACCATGTAATTGGTTTACTAAGGCCACATTAGTTTGTGTGTGTGTGTGTGAGAGAGACTTGTCACGCGCATGTTTAGTGCGGCTGAGAACACGATGTGGTCTCACCTTGAGAGCTCTGATTGAGAGTGTTTGTAACCTGGAATGGCCTGCCCATTATCTCCGACCCCTTTTACTGGGATTCTGTCAAAGGGTTGAACGAGGCCACCTGCATTTCCCAAAAATCAATCACGTCGATTCAAGTGCTTCAGAGCGACAGACACCTGCCCGTGAGTGCCTGTGAGGGTATGTGTGTGTGTGTGAGTGTGCGTGTGTATTTGTGTTAGAGAGTGTGTGTCTGTGTGTTTCTCTCTAATCCTCAGAGAAGTTGACTCACCGCAGAGGCGGTTTTCTGCCGAGTTAGTTGAGTGCTTTAGCCTGATGGGCGCTGTGGCAAACTCGAGGGGTTGTGCTTAGCCCGTGATGTGTTGGTGTGCCGCCCGGCCCTCCAGGTCATGGACACGCTGTAAACAAAGCAGATTCACCCCCTCCCCCACCCACACACCCACCCAAGTCCTCAGTTACAACCCCCCCCCCCCCCCAATCAAGGGCCCAATCAAACTAGAGAGGTCTGTGGAGAGAGAGAGAGAGAGAGAGAGAGCGAGAGAGAGGTACTTGAGATGCGGCAGAGGAGACTGGGCAATGTTGAGCTCTTCCTTCCACTTCCTGTATCTAGTCACGTTTATTCTCTTGATATCTTAGTTTCCCGATCATCCATACAATTCAACACCGGTCTTTCTGTCTATCACTTTACTCCCTCTCTCTACGCCCCCAATGCTCCAATTACATTTCAAACAAATGAATGCAATAGACATACAATACGACAAATAATATGTGTATATATATATATACATATAATACAGAAATAATAATATATATATAATACAGAAAAATCACACTCTCTTTCTCGCCCTCTTTTTCTTATTTGGGTTTGACCAGTAATATATTATAAGTAATAGTTTTTTGATAATAAAAGTTTTTTTTGTTAAAATGTAAAACTTCTCTCTCTTCCTCTTCCTCAGTGGGCCTGAGCCCTGGCTGGGCCAAGCGCGTGGTGACGGTGCAGAGCGGCGCCCTGGTGCGGACGGAAGGCTCGCACGCCACCATCTGGTGCAACGTGACGGGCTACAAGGAGGGCAAGGAGCAGGACTTCGAGTGGTCCATGTACCTGCCGTCGGTGCCAGACCGCGAGATCCGCATCGTGAGCACGGCGCAGCCCAACTACGCCTACGCCATCTTCGCCCAGCGCGTCAACGCCAAGGAGATCTACGTGGAGCGCCTGAGCGGCGACTCTGCGCTCCTCCACATCACCAAACTGGAGGCCAAGGACCAGGGCCTGTTCGAGTGCTACACGCCCAACACCGACGGCCAGTTCCTGGGCTCCTACAGCGCACGCACCAACCTCACCGGTGAGTCATCAGTGAGACCCAGCGGGGGAATGTGAGTGGGCACGGGCTGTTGAGTGGCTGTTGTTATATTCACTGCTGAGTGTCAAGATGTCCAGTCATTGCGTTCATCTGTTCAAATAATATATCCTCGGTTGAGTGGTGAGTGGTGAGAGTAGTGTGTTGCTTTCCATTGTAAAACTCACCACGTTGATCATTTTGTGAAACTCTTTGAGTTGTGATTGGAAGAATGTGGTTGTAAAGAATGAGGTTGGGCTTTGGTCGTTAAAAATCAGCACTTAGGGCCAACGTCTTTTTCTTAAACTCATCAATTAGCTCATTTAAGTCCTCGTTTCAGTGACAACCTCCTCAGTTTTACCTGTAGTCATAGCGGCGCTGTGAAGAGCCGCCGTGCTCCTGGCACCTTCTTGTCTCCATTAGCCTGGCTAACGACGCTCCTTTAATTGGACCTCCCCCCCTATTAATTAGTGGAGTTGGAGTGCTTGAGTGGGTTTAATAGTTTGAGTATTAGTCATCTTTTTTTATCTTTCCTTTTTGTCTTTTCTATCTTTTTTTTTTTTTTCTGAGGGAAAGCTGGCGCTAAGATAAAGTAAGCTACTGTCTGGGAGCCAATCCATCTGTGTCAGTCAGTGGGAGCACGCACGCACGCACGCACAAACACACACGCACACACACACACACACACACACACACACACACATACATACACACACGCACGCACACACAGATATACAGAGACTAAACCACTAAACAGTCCCATATGCTTATACACAAATACACAAAAACACTACATGCACCACACACACACACACACACACACACACACACATATATTCACTCACTCCCACACCACACCACACACACACACACACACACACACACACACACACACACACACACACACACATACACACGCACCCCAATCAGCTCACTTCTCCCCTGGTCATCAGATCATCATTAGCTGTGTTCATCAGAGCTGGGGGATGATTAAAGCTCTTCATCAGCTCATCCATCTCCCTACTGTGCCTCTCTCAGCCTGGGTGCCATCAGCTCAGCCTCAGCCTCATCCCCAGCCCTGTGTGCATAGTCCCTGTCCCTGTCCCTGTCCCTGTGTGCATAGTCCCTGTCCCTGTCCCTGTCCCTGTCCCTGTCCCTGTCCCTGTCCCTGTGTGCATAGTCCCTGTCCCAGTCCCAGTCCATAGTCTCAGGTCCCCTAGCCTCTCTCTGTCTTTGGTCTCTGTCCCTGCCTCTGTCCATGTCCCTGTCCATGTGCCTGGTCTCTGGTGCCTGCGGTGGACTGGAGGGTAGATGTCTGCTGTATGCTTTTACTGTCTGTCTGAATACGCGAGAGGAAGACTGAATGTGTGTGTGTGTCTGTGTCTTTGTCCCACATAGCCATACACACACACAGGCACACACACACACAGGCACACACACACACAGACACTCACACACACACAGGCACTCACACACACACAGGCACACACGCACACAGGCACACACACACACAGGCACACACACACACACTTACGAAGAGAGAACAGGTGCTTCTCAGTTAGTCAGCCTTTTCTACACTAGCCTGCACGCTTCTCATATTTACTATAAATACTGGGCTCCCATCCAGCACTGTGTGTGAGGGAGAGGGAGCGTGTGTGTGCGCATGTGTTTGCACGTGTGTGTGTGTGTGAGTGTGCGTGCAAGATGTCTTTTAATATCACTTCTCTGTGTGTGTCTGTGTGTGCATTTGTGTTTTTTTTTTTTTTTTTTGCTTGTCTGTGTGTGTGTATGCGGGTCGTGATGAGGCGTGGTACCTGGAAGCTTTTCCACACACCCCCTCACCACCATCACCCCCCCCCCCCCATCCCGCCCTCTCCTCAGCCCCTACCGAGAGCCACCTGTCCCTGACCAGACCCTGCTCCTCCGTCCCCTCCCCCCATCCGGCAGGCCAGCCAACGGGCACACACACAACCACAGGCTCCCAGCCACCGCTAACCCGAGCAGAGAGGCTAGCTAGGCCACGGCTGACAGCGCCACGCCTACGCACACACACACTGACACACACACGCTAACGCTAGCCACTAACCCAACACTCATGCCATCCGCATGGTCAGGGAATGTTAGAGGATTATAATCATCAGTAAATCTATAAATATCCTCTCTTAAGAAATGAGGAAAAGATGTCTTGGTACAGTCTTATGTAGAACCACACTAACAGACTCTGCTGTAGTAGACCAGCTGGAGATGGGCCGTACCAGAAGCAGCAGTCACTCGAGGGGAAAGGCTAACTGTGCCAACATGGCCGCAAGCCTGTGCTCCTCGCCTGACACTGTAGCCAGTGAGTCGTTGGCCTGTGGTCTGCCTACGAGGCATGTCTGTTTCAGCGGCTCTGAAACACAGTGAAGGATCCACTGTCCCTGATTGCGGTTGACCCAGGAATGGATTTCCGGCCTAGCTTAGCAGTGTTGTCCTGGATCTGACCCGTTAGAAGCTTGTGTGTGTGTGTGTGTGTGTGTGTCTTTAGGAACGCACGCACGCACGCACTGATAAATGCACATACTGGAAAGTGCTGGAAGACACTCTGGATGAAGGGCGGCTCCTAAATCAAATCAATGGAAATGCAATGTGTCCACTAATGACTCTTAATACTTCCTCCGTGAGGAGTGGAGAGTATCAAATAATATATATATTTTTTTATTTAACACTGCACTTTACTGTACTTCACTTTGATGTACTGGCATATGCGTTACTATCATATAACGCACTCTAGCCCGCACCCCCACCCCTGTCTCGCACAGAAGCGCTAGTCAGCGCAATCCCAGTCCTTCTACCCCCGGCCTCGGCGGAGCCAGAGACTTTTATGGTATTATTCACCATAACGGGGGTGACTGCCCCTCTGTGAACGCAGGATATTACGAAACCTTTATGTGTCTTTCTTTTGTTTAAGGGGGTACTAGAATATGCTGTCGTATAGCCGTTGTGCTATATATATTATGCTGATCTGTGCTATACACTTGTGTATTGTGCACCGTGTTGTGCTGTAGGATGTTGTTATAAATGTTTTTTTTATTTAATCAAACGGTTCCTGTTGGCCGCCTGGGAGAGGGGGAGTCCAGGAACTCCAAAGGCTTGTGTTTGATCAAATAGATGCCTTGTTTTGTAGCAGAAGCCATTTTGGAGAAAAGTGGCCGCTAAGTGAATATAATGTAAATGGAATGTAAATATAATGTGAATGTAAGTGTAAAGGCCATAGAGCTGTGTGAAGAGGGGCCGCTTCACTGCTATATATATAGGGTAATGTGCTGCTTTAGTGCTGTCAGTGCCTTCTTCCGGTGGGCCGGCCTCTGCCGTTTACACTCTGGTGAGAACAGGTGTGTGTGTGTGTGTGTGTGTGTGTGTGTGTGTGTGTGTGTGTGTGTGTGTGTGTGTGTGTGTGTGTGTGTGTGTGTGTGTGTGTGTGTGAGAGGGTGGACTTGGTGTCCAGCAGTGTTGCTCTCTGACCTGATTTCCTTGTGTGTCACCTGGCTGACCCCTTCACCCTTTCTCTTTCTCTCTCTCTCACACACACACAGACACACACACACACACACACACACACACACACTTTCTCACTCACTCACTCTGCATTCCCACACTGTCTTCCCTTCCCACGGAGTGTCTGCACAACTGTTCAGCTTGGGAATGCCACCCCCTGCTATTTCCTATCACTCCACACACACACACACACACACACACACACACACACACACACACACACAGACGGTCTGCTGTAAAACTTTTCCTCAGTCACGTCTCTATCACACCACACTGTGGGAGATTCCACCCAGATGACAAGTTAAGGTCAAAGGTCGTGTCAGAAGCTGGTGGGGAGCTGAGGAGCGTGCAGTGGAGCCCTGCTCTCTGAACACGCCAAGTCTGTCCAGGAGACATCCAGCTTCTGTGTGTGTGTGTGTGTTCAGCTGGTTAAGAGATGTATGTGTGTGTTTGATTAGCTTGTTGTTGGGATACAGTGGCAGGTGTGTTTAATGTCTGAAATAATGGTCAGCCTCTCTGTTCAATGAAATAATGAATAAGGAGCCGACTTTGGTGTGATCAGACAATTTTGTTCCTGACTGAGAGAGATAGTGTGTGTTTGGGTGCATGCCTGTGTCGCAATCTGTGTGTGCACGCTTCAACAAGGAAACTGTTTGTTCTTTTGTGTGGGAACAGCATCTAAAGAGATAGGGAGTGGTTATAGAGGTTTTATCTATCTATCTCTCTCTGTGTGTGTGTGTGTGTGTGTGTGTGTGTGTGTGTGTGTGTTAAAGCGTTGAGTGTTTTAAGCCGTGGTGTTCGGTGCAGTATGTGGGCCCTGCAGTAGAGTGTAGTGTAGTAGGGCCAGGCCAGGCCTGCTGATTATCAGGTGTATATATAGCCACGGTGCTGAGGTGTGTGTGAGGAGAGAGAGGAGAGAGGAGAGGAGAGGAGAGGAGAGGCTGACCCCATAACCCACTTCCCCACACGACCTCCAACCTACTACTGCGCTAGTCTTTTTGTCCTCTTCCTCTCTCTTTCTCATTCTCTCTCCTTTTGTTCTTTCTTTCTTTCGCTCTCTCTTTCGGTTTCTGTTTTTCTTCTCTCTCTATCACCCCAGCGCCAACTTTCTACAACAGCTGCAGATGTCTGCACACTCAGAAGCAATACTCAGTACTCACACACACAAATGTTCTCTCTCATACACACACACACACACACACATACACGCGCACACACACTGTAAATTGAAAAGCTTTCTCCGTCCGGGGTGGTAGATTCATACCT
>NC_045153.1:12115799-12118299 GCF_900700415.2 Clupea harengus
CTGTTTCATAAGCAATCCTCCATTTTGAGCAGTCCAGACCACCATCTGGCTATGGTTTTGTTTCCTGTCGAAGTAAGAGCGATGCTTACAGGAAGGCGCGTGTACGTCCGTGGCTAATGGAGCCACCGCTTACAGACAGCGCTGCTGGGGACGCCCAGGGCCAACTCTCTCTCTCCGGCTCGCCTGCTGCGACGCTCGTCTGTCGGAGGAGGAGAAGAAGAAGAAGAAGGAAGAAGGGATGACCGACATAGCAAAATCAGCAGTGAGAGAAACGAGGGCTGAAAGAGGCGATTGTTCTGGCGGCCTCGTTCTTTTTTCGCCGGGTAGAGTTTCTCTCTCGGAGCTTACCCAGAATGCACTGGGGTTCATCGATCCATTCATTTTGTGTGTCATTTGACATATTGGACTTTAATGGGGACTGTTAAAGTGCCCTCGCCCCTGCCACTCGTCACTCATGGAGAGAAAATGAGCAAAGTCATTAGAGAACGCCGGCAAATTAGAATAAAAGATGAAGGATGAGACCTACTGAGATTGGAGAAGGAGGAATGAATAAAGAGAGAGAGAGAGAAAGAAGGAAAGAAAGAAAGAGTGAAGAGTTTGCAGTTTAACCATGACCGTGCCACCTCAGTCATGTGTGAGTGTGTTACAGATAGGTGTGTGTTCAGCTTAGCTCAGCAAAGGTGTACGTTGACTAATGTGTCAGATTTCCCGCTCCCCACTCTCTCGTTCACAGTCTCAGCTCTTTGCCAATTACATACACTTCTCACTTTCTACACACACACACACACACACACACACACACACACACACACACACACACACAGACGAACACACACTGACGTTCCCTTTCCATCTTTCTCGGTCTCCCCCTTATTTCTCTCTGTCCTTTTCTCTCCTTCTTCCTCCCTTCACTCTCTCCTCTCCTCTTTCTCCTCTCCCTCCTCTCCTCTCCTCTTCTCTCTGTCTGCTGGAGCTTGCCAGCGTGCGGCAGGCCAGACCTGCTTTCATTATTTGATTTCATTAAACAGATAATAGAGGTAGGAGAACCGGTGATGCAGACACTGTGCCAGAGCTTTGCCATCTCCAGGATTAGAATAAACCTTTCTTTCTTTCTTTCATTCTTTCGATCTTTCTTTCTTTCTTTCTTTCTTTCCCCCTCTCAGTGTTACTCTTCTTTGATATTCCCATATTCTGCTCTGCTCCATTAGGTTTGATTTAGGCCTCTCTCCCCTCCTCCTCCTCTTCCTTCTCCTCCTCCTAACTCACTTTCTGTCCTTCCTTCTCCTAGCTTCGTCTTGTTCTTCTTCTTTAACCTCAATTATCAGAGCTGCCCTCTCTACCCTCTCCTCTTTCTGTCTTCCTGGCTAAATCTGCACTTAGTCACGCTCTCTCTCTCTCTCTCTCTCTTCTTTATTCAGTGCTCTCAATTATGAATCTCCATTGCTCGCCTCTTCCATCCTTACCTCTCTCTCTCGATCTAGCTCTATTGCTCTCTCTCTTTCTTTCTCTCTTTCCTCTGCTACCTTGCTCTTTTGCTCTGTCTGTCCTTCTCCCCCCTCTCTCCGCCCCTCACTATCTGGTTGTGTCTCTGTGCTTTATGCCCTTTCATAGCCGAAGCAGAAGCAGGGGGGTAATTCACAGTGGCCATCTGTGTTCCAATAGAGTCCAGTGTGTGTGTGCAGGTGGGACACTGGCCCTGACTCAGAATCATCTTATCCTTTGGAGCCCAGAACAGAGACGTGCCTTTATTCAGGCACAACTCACACACACACACACACACACACACACACACACACACACACGGCCACTCACGCGCCCACTCACACACACACATGCACACACAAATGCGTGCGCTCACACACGCGCCCACTTACACACATACACAAATACAAATGTGCACACACACGCGCCCACTCACACACATACACTCTCACACACACACACACACACACACAATCCTGTTCTCCATTTTGAGAGGAAGGTGGGGGGTGGGGGGGTTGAACAAGACGGTAAGGAAGCAAAGGGAAGAAAACAGCGGATAGCGAGAGAGATGGAGGTCAAACAGACAGCCAAGGACTGGAGGGCCGGGCCAGCAGACGTGGTTAAGGCTGCTAAGAGGACAGATAAGAGAGGATGGGAGGAGATGAGGAGGACAGGATGGAAGAGCGATAGAGAGATGGAGAAAGGGGAAAGAGGAAGGAAAGGTCAGCAGCTGATTGTCTGTGAGGTTCTTTTTGTTTGCCATTGCTGTATCTCTCCTCTCCAATGTTGTCTTAGGCTTTACCCTCACTCTGTCCCTCCTCTCTCTCTCTCTCTCTTTCTCTCTCTCTCTCTCTCTATCACTCTTTTTATCTCTCGATCACTCTATCTCTCTCTATCTCTCTTTATCTCTCGATCACTCTCTATCTGTGGGGGCCTCTATATATGTGTAATATGTGTGACTGTGTATTTCTATGACCTTTCACTTTCATTACAAATGAAAATGTTTCTTTTGTATCTC
>NC_045153.1:12123299-12135799 GCF_900700415.2 Clupea harengus
GGCCTGGCTAGCTGATTTAGAGTGGGGAGGGGAGGGGAGGGGAGGGAGAGTGTGTGTCTGTGCACTAGCGGTGGCTGGGTGAATCACAGTGTGAGCGCCTGCTGCCTAGCGCCGCCCGGGACCGCGTGGAGGCACCACTCTCCAAGGAGCTCACTTTCATGGATATTCATTTGCATGGCACACATGTGCACTCTGCCAACATGTATTTACACACACACACACACACACACACGCACACACGCGCACGCACACATGCACATACACACACACACAACCGCGCACGCACACATGCACATACACACACACACAACCGCGCACGCACACATGCACATACATACACACACACACACACACACACACACAACCACACACACACACACACACACACAACCACACACACACACACACTCAAACAAACACACATACATACACATACCATCTGGGCTAGGCTGAACCCTGTCAATGTTTTTCCATCTGGATGTACAATATCGGACACCGTCAGCAGACATAAATGCATAATACATGCTCTCGCATATGCACTATTAAATATGCATGTGTACATTCAGGCCCAGCTGTTTACTCACATGGACACAATGAAACGCATCCACATACAGTTAACATACATGTATTCATGGCCTTCCACACACACAAGCCCAAACACTAAACATGCACAGCACACACACACACACACACACACACACACACACACACACACACACACACACACACACACACACACAAGGGGCGTGCTGAACACACACACACACACCAACCACAGAAACACAACAGGCATAGACACACACATAGAAACACACATACACATATCAATCACAGACACACACACACACACCAAACACAGACACACACACCCACACACTCACCCAAACACACACTGAACACACCCCGGGCCCAGCCTGCTGCTGCGTGGTCAGATGGTGCGGGCTATAAGTGGCAGTGTCCTGTGGGAGTGTGCTTTAATTGGTGGCCGGCCGTGGCCATCTGGGGCTGCTCAGGATTCCAAACAGGACGAGTGGAAAAGAAGAGGGAGGTGTGAGGCCCTGGGAGGGAGGGATACAGAGATGATGTGTGTGTGTGTGTGTGTGTGTGTGTGTGTGTGTGTGTGGCCCTGGGAGGGATGGATACAGAGATGATGGGGGGGGGGGGGGGGGGGGGGGGGGGGGGGGGGGGGGATGGAGAGAATAATGGGGTGGGAGGAAGAGAGAGGGAGAGCGATAGAAGGACGGAGGGAGTGAGGGAGGGTTGGATGAAGGCAGGGACAAAGGAAGGAAACGAGATGGAGAGATGAAGGTGATGGAGAGATAGAGACAGGGAGAGAGGGAGGGATGGATGGAGGGAGGGAGGGAGTTGAGAGAGATAGAGGGTAGATAGAGGGAGCAAGGCAGGGTTAAATGTAGGAAGAGAGATGGAGAGATATAGAGATGGAGAGATATAGAGATGGAGAGTGAGGGTGAAAGGAAGATGAACAAAGATAGAGGGAGAGGGAGAGATAGATGGATGGATGGATGGATGGATGGATGGCCCTGAAGGTGTGATAAGTGGGTGGGTGAGAGAACAGAAGCACAGAGATAAAAACGGGGGCGAGGCAGGCCCTGCAGTAGTGAAGACGCGGGGTGCCATTCCTGATTTAGTTTTTTTATATATTTATATATATATATATATCTAAAATCATGGTTCAGCAATGCCTCAGTCATAGCTGATCAAAGGAAAATCCCCCGCCCGTCCACTCTCTCCACAGATCTGTGAGGGATAACATGGGGAGGCAGGGGTGTGTGTGTGGGTGGGGGGGTGCTGTGGGGGATAAGACCATAGCTGAAGGTTCTTTCTACGTCAATTCCTTTTCTAGTCTGTTGTCTCCTCATGCAAAGCTCAGAGAAACCCCTGTGGTGTATGTGGGTTCTCAGCAGGGCTTGATGGGTAACGTAGTCTTTTACAGATCAGCCCTTTAGTGCTGTGAGTGGTGCTTCACCTAGGCAAGTGTGCTGTCAGGCGAGGACAGGACTTCAGTCAGTTATTTGTTTCTTTGAACATGTTGGTCTTTTCCTGCTGATTGTAAAAGGGAAATCGGATTCCTCGTCTGTGAAACAAGGGTGGGGTGGAGGGAGGGAGGGGGGGGGATAACTGCTGGAGCCGCCTCTGTTTGAACAGACCGAATCAAAACAAATTACGGCGAAAGTGCATCAAAGAGCTGTCCGTGGCCTGTCTTTTCTTTATGCTAATGCGGGAGCTGGCCTCCGGTCGTGGGCTGCTGCTGTTAGCGCTAGATGATTAGCTGCGGCAGCACTGAACTGATTGCCTCTCTCGAGCAGTGGAGAGGGAGAGAGGGAACGAGAAGGACAAAGAGAGAGGAGAGAAAAAGAAACAGAGTAAAATTGAGGATTATAAAGATGGGCGAGAAAGGGAAGGAATAAGTTAAGTTAAGGAGATAGAGAATGATAGAGGGAACTCCTTTTAGGGAAAGATGGAAAAAGAGAGAGAATGAGAGCAAGACAGAAGAGAGGGGTTAGCAAGGGTACGGGTAAATGGAGGGAGGGAGGGAGGGAGAGAGGGGGAGAGAGAGGGGGAGAGAGAGAGAGAGAGAGAGAGAGAGAGAGAGAGAGAGAGAGAGAAGAAGAGAAAAGAGCAAGAGTGATGAAGAGAGCGCGGGGAGAGAGATGGGTGTTTGTGGGGAGACACAGCTGGTAATCACTTCTTCCCGCATGCCTCACGACTTCTGCTGAGTCTCTCTCTCTCTCTCTCTCTCTCTCTCTCTCTTTCTTTCTTTCTTTCTCTTTCTGTCTGTCTCTCTGTTTCTGCTGATTCAAGCACAGCTGTGACAGGCAGCTAGGGAGGGCCTCACGGCGCACCTCGCTCACAAGGCCAGGGGGAAGGAGCACGTCTGGAGAGATGGTATAATGAGAGGGAGAAGAATGAACAGACAGTCCAGTGATCCAGAGGCTCATTGCACCTGTTGGCCGCTCTCATCTCCATTGTTTAGTCTGTGATTTTCAGCTCTGTCTGTTCGATTCACTCTCACTGGCCCTTCTCCACTGTGCTGTTCCTGCACTCTCCATCATTTTGACTTACAATGGCTCTGTGTTCACTGACTCTCTCTTCCTCCCTCCCTCTATTTCTCTCTGTCACACTATTCTGTCTCTCTCTCTCTCTATCCCTCTCTTTCCTTGCTTAATTTCATTTATTTCCATTCTCTCCATCTCACCCTTTTCTTTTTGTTTTTCCTCTCCCCGCCTCCCAGTCTTACCTCATTTATTTTTTATTTCCCCCGTCACGCTGCCTCCCTTTTCTTTCTTTCTTTCTTTCTTTCTTTCTTTCTTTCTCTCTCTTTCTCTTAGTGTTTATCTGTCTTATTTTCTTTTCCCAGTCCCCCTCTATCTCTTGTGAGTTCTCTCTCTCCCACTCGTCTGTCTGTCTGATCCACTGTAGCCTTTATAATGGCTCATTATGGAAATGAAAGACTCATTAAAATAATAGACAGACGATAGTCTGAAGCATATCACAGATGATGCAGCGACCTGATCACCAGTCCAAACAGTGTTTAGTGGTATTGACTGAGCACGTAATAAGTCTTCGCGGTTGCTTGTGTCTGTGTTTGCATTTGTTGTATGGTGTATGTGTGTACGCGTGTCTTTGTTATTTTATGTGTGTGTGTGTGTGTGTGTCTTTTCCTGTGTGATTTTGACTGTGCCTTTACTTCTCCTCCCTCCTTTGCCACCATTTTGTGTGGAGTTGCCCAACTTTTCTGCTTATCTTTGGCTTCTGGAGTGATTGGGGGAGGGGGGGGGGTGTAGAACAGAGGCATTACTAATGAGCTCATCCCTTTAATCCGATTACAGGAAGCTCATACCCCCTGCATCCCATTACACTTCCCCTTTAATGATGGGGGGTCGCAAGCTGGAGGTGGGTTTGGGGGGTGAGGGCAGAGGGGGGTGATTATCCGAGCGATAGCACCAGTTAATGCAGTCCCTGTATAATCCCACTACCCCCATCCCCACCCCACCCCTACCCTCATCTCCACCCCTACCCCATCCCTATCCCTACCCTCATCCCAGAATTGCAGTGAAGGCCAGACAGCCACCGTCCTCCACTGCATTCGAGAGCAGAAGCTCCACACAGCTATGTCGGGTCATTAGCGTAACATAGCACAGCCATGCCATCAGAGCGCTCGGGTTTGGGGCAATTAGCTAGCCAGGGACGGAACAGAATGTCAGGCAGCTGGTTATCTGTGCTTTAGCTAACTCTCCAGAAGCCCAAGAGTGTCTCAAGTGTGACTGTCAGTGTGAGTCAGAACTTGTATAATCAATGGTGTGCTTAGCTCTTCATCAGGTATGTGTGTTAGCCTGAACTGAAACATAAGGTCTGGTTTGTAGCCCATAGCTTCTACATAAGGTATGTGTGTAAGCCTGAACTGAAACATAAGGTCTGGTTTGTAGCCCATAGCTCCTACATAAGTGTATTAGCCTGAACTGAAACATAAGGTCTGGTTTGTAGCCCATAGCTTCTCCGTAAGGTGTGTGTGTCAGCCAGATCATAAGCCATGGTGTGTAAAGCTTCTCAGTGAGGTATGTGTCTTATGTGGTTTGCTGTGGTTTGATGCACCTCCCAAAGTAATCCTCCGCCCCGCCTGTCTCATCTGCGCTCTCTTAGAGGCGTCTCCGTGTGTTTTTAACTGCGCTGTCAGATTCCAGCTGAAGCAGCCTTTGATGCTCTCCCTGCAATCTTTTTATTTCATTTGTTGTTTTTTTTTTTTTTTTTTTTTGCGCCGCTGCTGCTGCTGGTGCTAGCTTAGCTTCCGACACTCCTTCAGCAAGCGCCTCAGCGAGATCTGCCTTTCACACTCTCCACCCACATCTCACTGTAAGCCTTCTCTCTCGCCTCGTACCCATTCCATTAAATCTCTCTCACACATTCGCGCTCACTTTCTTTCTCTCTCTCTCTCTCTCTCTCTCTCTGTTCCTCGCTTTCTCTTTAACACTCCGTCTCTATCTTTTTGTCTGCGGGAATAAACAGTGTTATTCTAAATCTCTTTCTCTCTCTTATACGGGAAGAAGGCGCTGTGTTTTTTTTTCTCTCTCTCTGTCTCTCTTTCTTTTTTTCTCCTCTGAGGAGGCAGCGTCTCATGTTAAATCTCTCCTCTATGCAGTGCTAAATCTCACACTTATGAGCGCTTTCCGTCTTTTATTTTTTTTCTCTCTCTCTGTCTCTCAACAATATTCGGTGGCAAATCGCTGTCGTTTCTTTGTTCCCTTCAACAATATGGTGTGATACTACATTCATTGAAAGAGTATTATCTTATTTAACTATCAGGCAATCCTTCACTCCTCACCTCCTACTGCCAGCCGTTAACCTACTTCTCTCTCTCACTGTCACTCTTTCTTTCTCTCGCGCTCTCTTTCTCTCTCACACACACACACTCGCTTTCTCTCTCTCTCTGTCTGTCTTTCTCTCTCTCCCACACATACGCACACGCAAACACACGCATACACATACAGACATTGTAATCAGACATGGATGATATCCATGCAAACACAGCCTCTGTAGTAATATTGCAAGCTGTTGACATGGGTTTTACAGCACTATTTGCTATTTGCAACAGTTTCATCCGCATATTAGAAGTCTAGACTAGGTATCCCTTTAGCCTTGATGTCTTCCATACCTCCCCCTCATAACTGCCACATTTATGGTGATCATCATTTCATCCCTTCAGTAAATGTCATCTTGCTCTGATGACTCTGTCTCTCTCTATCCGTCTCGTCACTGCGATCGGTAAATAGTAACCAACAGCTGGGGTGCTGATATGATGGAGACCAGGTTGTTAAGCAGCTGTGTTGTTTGCTGTGTTTGTGTGTGTGTATGTAATACAAATAATAATAACAATAATAATAATATGCTATATACAGTATCTCATAACCGCCTCCTTACAAACAGTTATGCTCTATGACGCCCAGGATTAGAGGCATGCTAACCATTGGCATCTATGGACTCTACCCTCCCAGATGGCATGCTTGTCCCCCATATATGGACTCTATCCTCCCTGATGACATGCCTGTCCCCCATATATGCACTGTACTCTCCCTGATGGCATGCCTGTCCCCCATATATGGACTCTACCCTCCCTGATGGCATGCCTGTCCCCCATATATGGACTCTCCCCTCCCTGATGGCATGCCTGTCCCCCATATATAGACCCATGCCTCCCTGATGGCATGCCTGTCCCCCATGCTTAGGTGTGATGCCAGAGTGGTGACACTGAGACACTGAGTTGTGCTGCAGTGTGCAGATGCAGTCAGACAGGGAGGTGTGTTGGGTTCATCCTTATGGCTGCTGCATCCTCGCTCTTACAGGGGTCCAGGTGCCTCTGATGGTACTTATGCATGCAGACCCCCCCCCCCCCACACACACACCTATTCTCTCTCTCTCTCTCTCTCTCTCTCTCTCTCTTTTTCTGTCTCTCTATCTCTCTCTAGGCATCCTTCCATTCTCTCTAATCTGACAGTTGCTCTTTCACTCCTAGCCCCAGCTCTCCTCTGCCTCCGAGTCTCTCCTTCAGAGCAGACACCTGGGGAGTTTGCCATGGTGTGACGGCAGATCTGCATTCAGATTGCGCACAGCGCTTCCTGGTTGCGTTTAAGCTCTCTGGCTCTTTTGTCTGGCCGTGACAAAGGCAGTGCGCTCACAGCCCTCTCCATTGTCATGGCGATGAGGTTGATTGAGGCTGTCTGAGGCCAAGGCTCCTGGGGAGAATCCCCTAGCTGTGGGAGTAATTAGACACTCTTCACAGGCACTGATTCACTCTCTCTTTCTCTTTCTCTCTTTCTCACTCTCTCTCTCTCACTCACTCTTTTTTGCTTTTCGTCACTCTCCTGTTTTGCTTTGTTTCAGTGGGCAGCAGCTGTCACAGTAGGGGGTTGAAATTGGGTGTGGCTCTTGGGGTGGATGGGTCTTTTTGTGTGTGTGTGTGTGTGTTGGGGAGGGGGGGGGGGTGTGGGTGTGTGTGTGGGTGGGTGGGATTCAAGGGGTGGAGAGTGGTTAAGGGGTTGGGGCTAGTCTAGTCCCACCCACATAAACCCTGGGAGTGTCTGTGGGCCATTGTTAAGGTCAACCACCACCTCACAACAAAAGAAGAATAAACCCATTGTGACATCACCGTCAGACAGAAGTTTCTGTTGAATCATTTAGCCATTATGACATCACTGTGACCCTGCAGTTTCTGTTGGGTCTTTGGCCATTGTGACGTTTTTTTTTTTTTGTGGTTGAAAGATGAGGCTGTATGCCGGTTTTGGTGGAATTTTTAAATGGTTGTGCTGTCACAAACACCGTCACAGACACACCCAGAATTGTGGTGGTGTGTTGAAATAAATGTATTTGACTAACTGTTGGACATTTAGTCATTTTCTTGACTGATCACATTGGATGGCTATGCTGTCAAACATTTCGGAAGACAAAAGATGTTTAGAATGTACTCTTTGTATGCCGTACGACTGGCCTACGGTGTGAGCCTAGCCTAAGGCAAACATTTCTGTGACATTTGGAATCCTTTGTGACATCACTTCAATGACACAATGCCACATCCCTACTCCTTTTACTCTTCAGAGGTTTTTTCTTCATCTCTTTTCGAATGAGAAACTTGCTTTCAGGTGGACTCCAGCTGCGAATGTTTCAGTCATTCCCTGTGTCTGTCGGGAAGCTCCACCATCCCGTGTTGGGAAGGCTGTCCGTGTATCTCCTGAAGGACTGCGAGCTCGTGGAGCACTCCTGAATGATGTGCAGGAGTTATAAATATGAATTATGTGCATTCCGGTGAGAACACTACACACTAGGGAGAGCTGCTGTTGGAGAATTGCTATGCTCTCTCAGTCAAAGGTTAGGCGCAGAGAGAATATAATTACCATGCTATTAGACCATGCAACCTGTGTGTGTGTGTGGTGTGTGTGCGAACACAAACAGCCTTCTGAATGCACTGCCAACTCCCCCGCCACTCCCTGAATGAAGCCCTTCATCAGTTCCCACACAGCCCTCGGCCCCCTAGAGGCCTCCACGCCACCCTGCAGCCTTGCAAGTCCCCCCCCCACCCCCCGTTACCTCTGGTCCTCGTCCACTCCACAGGACACTGTGTATTGGTTTGGCGCCCCCCCCCCACCTCCCACAGATGGGCTCCTCACTGTGTTACACTGAATCACCGCGTAATAAAGCACCTTGCCTTTTCATTGCCTGGCCACGACATCTACAGGCAGCCTGCTGACTTCTCTCCGCTTTTGTGTGGCTGTCAATTCAGCTCTTTCCTCATTGATTTGTCGACGCGTTCTCCCGTTCTCTGCATTTAAAGTGTGATACCTTGATGGCACTTAGTCATTTGAGCTAAATGATGTCTCGAGCAGTGACTTGGAGGTAATGCGCAATGATGAGGCCTCAAATAAGAAGTCTCCCTTGAGGACATCAGCATTCTGAAGAGGGGCTGTTTAATTCCATGGCTGTCACTTCTCTCCCTGTTTTCTCCTCGCGCTAATGTAGTTGTTTCTGTAATGGCACCTTCAGGTGATTAAGCTAAGTGCCAGATTTACCACAAGCTAGACATCTCTTTTGATCAAGCATCTATTGCCTTTGATTTGTTTTTTTAGCTCTGTGTATATATGTGTGGGTGTGTGGGTGGGTGGGTGGGTGTGAGTGTGTATGTGTGTGTGTGCACGTGCGCCTGTGTGTTTGTGTCTGAGTGTATTTATGTGTGTTTCCCGTCAAGCGTTTCTTCCTTCCATTGAGTGATAGTCTCACTTTGAGCATTATATTTCATAACCCCTCCCTTACAAACAGTTATGCTCACCTTCATCCGACCCTCCCCCAGTAAATCAGTGCCTCGCCCCAGCTAACTCCATAGATGGGCAACCTAACTGCCGCAGACAGCTCAACCCAGGCTTTGAGGCAACATTAAGGCTGAAACAAGGAATAATCAGTGGTGCTGTATCACACTAATATTGTGTTGTTTATTTTATTTATGTACCGCGTCCCGAAGTTGTCCTTGGGGTATCGCAGATTGCAATATAATGAACACAGTTTGCAAATTCCTCTGATAAAAATGCATTAGCGCACCAAGTGTCATTTGTTATCTTGAAATCTTAATCCTGCGTTTGTATGAGAAAGCACTTTTTTTTGTCACTTCATTTTCTCCCAATTTATGGCTTCAGATGGTGGATTACTTTCATCTAACTCCTTTTCTACACCTACTGCGCGCCCACACACACGAACATGTGCAGCGGGACTTGCCCACGCGGACGTGACCGTGGCCATGTGCATGACTCATGCTGTGCAACTGATTGGACTGTACTGTCTTTGGCCAATCATCTTTGACTTCAGCAAGCAGGATGGTAGCCTGCATTTGTCCTTCGGAAGATAGGATTCCACACACACACACACACAGCACTCTCTCCCTCACACACACACACACACACACACACACACACACACACACACACACTGGTGTGCCGCGAGAGGCTGTCAGGTGTGCCGTGAAAAAACATCATTTTTTACATACTGTCACTTCATTGGTGAAAAAAAAAGAGCCAACTTGTGTGTTTGTGTCGTCGCGCTGTTGGTGGTATGAAGGCTCAATACTCCCCTCTGCCTGTGGGTGGCGGTACGCAGCGTAATTAATAGGCAGATTTGCTGAGGCGACAATTAAAAAAAGTGAGATTAAGAGATAGGTACACGCATAAAAGTCTAATGGAGAAATTTTTGAAAAGAAAACTAGGTCCTGATCAAGATCCCCCACACCTGATCCAGATGAGCCCAGTACAAGTGGGTGTCAAAAGAAGGCTAAAACGGTGAGCTCAAGACAGTACAGTGATGAGTATCTGTCATTTGGATTTTCCTTCACTGGGGTTCCCGCCGCACCGAGTACGTTGTGCGTTGTGTGTGGGGAAAAGCTAGCTAACAGTGCCATGGTCCCTAGCAAGCTTAAACGCCACTTGCAAACTAAACACCCTGCGCTCCAAGACAAGGATCCAAACTATTTTGTTTGTTTGTGTGACAACACTGTGAAACAGGCTACTATGATGACAAATGTCACAAAGGTGTCCGAGAGAGCCCTGGAAGCTAGCTATTTAGTAGCGGAACTTGTAGCTAAGTCAAAAAAGCCACACACTGTGGGGGAATCATTGATATTACCCGCCTGCAAAGCCATTGTCAATGTCATGCTAGGCCCAGATGCAGTGAAGGAGATTGCTAAAGTTCCCCTCTCAGAGAACAGCATAGCGAGACGCATTGATGACATGTCTGTTTTGGAGAAGATACGCTGCAGCGGGAAATTTGCTTTGCAACTCGATGAGTCGACAGATATAAGTGGCCATGCCCAACTCCTGGCTAACATGCGCTTTGTGGATGGAGCTAGCACTTAACGATGTTCATATACCATGACAGTTGTTGTTCTAATTGCATGTCTTTTGTTCTACAGGTGTTTGGCGGTAATGCAGCCTGTCCAAAATGATCTGTACCTGGGCATAAAGCCTGTGCCATCTTGGCATTAGGATGATGTTAAGTTTAATAAAACATAACAAATAGAACACGCGTTTCCCTGATTTCTTAGAGTATATTATGCTCATGCTGAACCTATGTTTGGGTTTGATTTTCATATCATTTCCGGTTGTTGGTGTGCCGTGAGATTTTTTCTGTGTCTTAAGTGTGCCTTGACGCAAAAAAGGTTGAAAAACACTGCTCTACTTCATGCCTCTCTCTCTCTCTCTCTCTCTCTCTCTCTCTCTCTCTCTCTTTCCCTTCTCACTCTGCCTCCTCTCTCTCATTCTCTCTCTCTCTCTATCACTTCTCACTCTCTGCCTCCCCTCTCTCATTCTCTCTCCCTCCATCCCTCCCTCCATCCCCTCTTATCACGCTTCTCTCTCTCTCTCTCTCTCTCTCTCTTTCCCTTCTCACTCTGCCTCCTCTCTCTCATTCTCTCTCTCTATCCCTTCTCACTCTCTGCCTCCCCTCTCTCATTCTCTCTCCCTCCATCCCTCCCTCCATCCCCTCTTATCACGCTTCTCCCTCTTATCTCTCTACCTCTCCCTCCCCTCTCCCTAGTTCGTTCTTTCTCCTTCTGCTTTACAATTCGTCTCGTCCTTGCCTGGACTCCATTCGTCTTCTGTGCGGCGGTGGAGTGTGTTCTGGACGGCTCTGTCTAGACAAACTGCTGCCATCGACTTGTTTACCTGGTCTTACCTGGAGAACAATCCTTCATGCCCCGGCCCCATATTGAATGTTATTTCACAGATTAGAGGGGCTTATTGTTAGTTTTGGGTGGAATCGCAGTCAATAGCAGTGAGAGAATAGCTTTCACACTTTCCTCTTCATTGACTAAATGTTGTCAGTCCAACAATACAGTGATGACACTGGCGACGTGGCTTAGAATATATATGTGTGTGTGTGTGTGTGTGTGTGTGTGTGTGTGTGTGTGTGTGTGTGCCCCCCTATAGCCCTTTAATAAGCGGGTACACACTATATGGCAGTGGTGTTCCGTTGGGCCCTTATTAAATCCTCCTGTTCAGTGCTCTGGTGCCATTAATATCCCTGATGGGGCCGCAAGTACATGCAGCAGACACACACACACACACACACACACACACACACACACACACCCACACTCTCTCCATCTTCAAAGGTCACACACACTCACTCAGACCCGATGCACCACGAGGAGAGAGGGAGAGAGTGCGGAGAAAGAGAGAGTGCGAGAGCAAGAGAGAGAGTGCATAGAGAGAAAGAGGGAGAACGAGAGAGAGAGAGTGCATAGAGAGAAAGAGGGAGAGCGAGGGAGTGAAAGTAAGGGCGGAGGTGCGAGTGAGAAGAATAAAATGGCCATGTAAGTAGGTGGCATTAGTCATGGAGGGGGGTCGGGCTCATCAGCTAACACCTCTAATCAGCTGATTGGAGCTGACCCCGGCCGCTGACTGTGTGAGGAGGTGGCATTAAGGCCAAGTGCAGACGGACTCTAGTTTGTCTGAACCCGGTGAACCCCGACTCCGGATAGCCCTATCGTGCAGACGAACGCACTGTATCCGCACACTGTATCCGCACTCCCTCGAATCGGGGGTCCAAAGTGAGTAACCTCGAAATCCGATTGCTGTTGGTGTTCGTCTGCACGCTATCCGCATACCTAATCGGATTGCCCCACGTGATCGCATCATTAGACCAGCCAGAACAACGGACACAACCTGCATTATTTAATAACTGAATAGTTTGCCATGCCGCAGTGAGTTTGGCAGCCAGTTATAACAGCTCTCCAGTTTAAAAAAAAATATTCTTCCTATTACCTTGCTCCTTTTCCACGTGAATTTCCCTAACGGGATTAATACAAATGTATCTATCTATCTGTTGTTAGGAAAGGGATGACATTAACAAGCCACACTTTAATCTATCACTGTTTAATCTATCAGCTGCAGTCCCTCCGCCTTCCAGCTGGACTTTCCGACTGGGAACTTGGAGACTCCGACTTCCCAGTT
>NC_045153.1:12140799-12143299 GCF_900700415.2 Clupea harengus
TAACACTAGGGTTCCTCTCTTCAGGGGAATGGATCCTCATTACGGAGCCCCTATATGAATTATAGATACCAGAACCGTCGGAGCTTGTCCTTAAGCAAGGAAGTATTGATCTTCCCTGCTGCCGCTCAGCGGAAAAAAACTTGAAAGCAATTAGCGACAGCCAAATTAATGTGTTACAAAGAGACTATTGAGCTTTTTTCATTCTCCCCTGGTTGAATGTGTTTTTATCTGTTGTCTATTTGGGAAGGAGAGAAGTGGTGTACAGAGTAGAAAGTGAGGGTGTCTCCAGAGAGAGAGAGAGAGATAAAGGGATAAATAGAGAGAGAGAGAGAGAAAGGGATCGAGAGGGAGAGAGAGGGACAGAGATTTAACACTCTTTTGTAAACCATTGTCTTACTTACTTACATTACACCTAAAACCTTAACAATCCAAACGATAAGGTTTACACAGTTACATTAATACAAAGGAAATGAAGAGTCTGGACTCTGCTCAGGGCTCTGTACGAACAGCAGAGTTTGTTTGAGCGCACACCAGTGGCGGCTCCTGAAAAAATTCTCAGGGGGGGCAATTTTTTTGATAATGATTAAGGCGACCCATTCAGTAGGTACATTAAGTTAGCTGATTAACTCATACAGCAATACCTTTTTGTCCACTATTGGCAGCACACAACAGTAATATGTCCCCTATTGCTACATAGCTAGAGTAGCAAGTTACAGGTGGAAAGCTATGGAAGAAAGTTGCATCCAGGAGCCTTCATAAGCAAACATGATGTGGCTCCACATTAAATTATCCCACTTTTTCATTATCCACGTGTCTCAAATGTTGTATGATGTAACATAGCTTAACAGGACACAGGATATGTCCAGTAACATCATAAAGAAGGGGTAACATAAGTCAAAACCAACAATAGTAGTATAGTATTGGCTTACAAAAGCAAAATAAGTCATCACATAAAAAAAGAATTCAGTGTTAGTGCAAGAAGCGAACAGTGAAACACACTGTGAAACCTATGAAAAGTGACAGTGGTATATGAAATACAGACCGCGTTAGCCACCGCGATTTTCTTTCGTTCCAATTCTTGGATGTAGGATTTCCCTCCCTTTGTAGAAACCTGTTGAATGGAGACATTTGGTCTAGGAAGTCCTAATTGTTTTGTTGTCAATTTATCTTCATTAGTTCGCCGACTAAAAAGGAGTTTCTGTCAAAGAGCGAATCGAGTTGAACTGAAAAGGAGCCATCTTGACAGAATATGCCTCCGTCGAAGCTGTATGACGTTCGTATAGGCTTTTACGTCCACTACTTATGACACGACATGGAGGGGCGAGCCCTCCCGGAAGCCATAGAGAATGCATTGAGAGCTCTGTTTTGTGAAAAAAATGGATTTAACATGGGAGTCAATGGGAGAGGTCTGGGGCGATTTTCATTTCGCCCCAAATCGCCCCAGAAGGGGCGGGGCCATTTGAAGCACGACTTTAGGCTGACTGAACGACTGTTACCTGATTTGACAATGACATACAGAGGCAGATCAGACGGTCTAGTGGTAGAATCGGACAGAAAAAAAATGATTACATTTAAATGTACATGTCATTTACGCGACTTACAAGGATATTGCGTTTATACATCAGGAGGTTTTTTTTTTTTTTTTTTTTTCTAGGCAGTGCGTCGCCCCAATCGCCCTTATGGACAAGCCGCCCCTGGCGCACATTCTCTCACTCTATCACTCTCTCACTCTCTCACTCTCTCACTCTCACACTCTCTCACTCTCTCTCACTCTCTCACTCTCTCACACACTCACACACTCACACACACACAATCATGACCTTTTTCCTTCTCTCACACAGTCAAATGTAACACCATCCTCTCATGCCCTGAAACATGACTGGGACCCGGCTGAGGCTGAAGCTCTCTTTGATTGTGCCGTGTTCTGGGGAGAGGAGGAGGTGCTAGCGAAGGGTCTCGTTTGTAATGTTGGAGATGAGACTGCAGGAGCCACCCTGGTGCGTCGTGGTTGAGCCTGTGAGCGCAGGCACCTGTCACCTTTCATAGGGAGGCTTTGAGCTGCGGGGATCTTTTGTGCCATCGGCTTCTCTAAACACAGAGTAACAGAATGCGGCCCCCATCACTGGCAAAGGAGGGGAAATAGAGCAGCGACACTCTGCAAATGCTGCTACATTTGTTTGTCACACACACACACACACACACACACACACACACACACACACACACACACACACACACACACTCTTTCTCCTTTGCCTTCCTGCTGTCATTTGAGGGTGGATGGGGTTCTCTTCTATCCCCCAAAGACATCCGTCTGCTCACACATTCCTTCCACACACTCACATACACATACACACACATACACACCCACACACACGCACATGCACACACCACTTAAACACCTACTCACGCTTACACGTTGTACCCGCACATATGCACATCAATCATCCCTGTACACACACACACACACACACACACACACACACACTCACTCACACAC
>NC_045153.1:12158299-12175799 GCF_900700415.2 Clupea harengus
AGGAGGAGCTTATTTAGGAACAGCCGTTCAAAAAGCGGTGGTATATTTAGAAATGTGTGTGTGTGACGGAGTGTGTGTGTGACGGCGTGTGTTGTGGTGCTGCTCTGCTTGTGGATTAAGTATGTGTGTGTGTGTGTGTGTGTGTGTGTGTGTGTGTGTGTGTGTGTGTCTGAACAGATGACTGTGGAGCAGGAGCCTCTTCAAGGCCACAGCTGTAGCACTAGCTATATAGCTAGCTAATCGTGGCTGTATAACTCTGCTACTAGTGTAGTGTGCCACCTCTTCATATTTAAACACAAACACAGTTTACTACAGTTAGCCGTACACTGCGGAGTTGAGAGAACAGCACAGCTAACAGTTAAAAATGGCAGCCTCGAGTACTTTCACTTGCTTTGAACTGTACCTCATTTTCTCTGTCAAGTACTCAAGCTGTCAATATGACCAAAATGCACATCCTAGTGTGTGTGTGTGTGTGTGTGTGTGTGTGTGTGTGTGTGTGTGTGTGTGTGTGTGTGTGTGTACTGATGCCTTCCTAGAGGTTTCAGGGGAGCTAGCGCAGTTGAGCTGCATGCCCCTGGCCCAGCTGCTTGTTGGCCTCCTGCCGTGTCGCTTCCTCTTCGGCTTCCGGTCGGGTTGGCCGTCCTAATCCGTGCCAATCGCTGGGTGCCAGCGCATTAACCATAGCCAGAGGTTAGCTTAACCACTGCCATCATCAGCAGCATCGTCGTCGTCGCCGCTGCTGCGATGACTCCAGACGTGTTCCATCTGTTTGCCAGTGTCAGCCGCCCCCCACCCACCCCCCCTCCCCCCTGCCTGGCTAAGGCTTTGATGGAATGCCGCTGCCAGACGCGGGCACTAGCACAGGGCTGTTAATCAATGTTAGCAGCGCGCGGAGGGATGCTGCTGGTAATGGGAGGGGGAAGAGCAGCGATGTCTCCCCACGGCGCTAATCGATTGTAGCGGCATGGCAGGGTTTTATTTTTTGAGGGGGGGGTTGAGGGGAGGCGGGGAGGGGAGGGGGGGGGGGAATATGGGGAAGGACGATCTGTGATGGAATGCTGCTTTCTTAGAGCTGCTGCTAATTGGTGTTTATGCAGGGGATTTTTTTTCTCCTCCTCCATGCTCTGCAGGGTTGTGTTTGTTTGTGTGTGTGTGTGTGTATGTGTGTGTGTGTGTGTGTGTGTGTGCACTGAAGATGGGTAACATGGCGGCCTGCAATTCCAAAGACTGTGTCTGTGTGTTTGTGTTTGTCTGTGTGTGTGTGTGTGTGTGTGTGCGTGTGTGTGTAGGAGGCCTGAATGCTCATGGACTCTTAACGAGTGCTAGCTTTGACCTGGTATGGCCGCCCTTGGAAGTGTGTGTGTGTGTGTGTGTGTGTGTTATAGTGTGCATGTTGTTTGTGTTTGTGTCTGTGTCTAGTGGCAGTCGCAGTCTTCCTCTCTTGCCCTATACTCCTTTGCCACCCACCCAAGAACACTCACAATAACACACACACACACACACACACACACACACACACACACACAAAAACACACACACACACACACACCTGCCTGAACAGCTGTATCCCTGGCCTCTCGCTAAGACACATTGACTAGAACACATACTGTCTTTTTTGCTCAACCACAGTAACAGCCCTCCGGTGTGAGTCACAGAGAAGGAGGCGGAAGCTGCGCCTCGTTGTCAAGTCTTTGAGGCCCCTGTTCTTCTGTCTTGTTTTCAAATTAGCAGTCTGGCGTTGGCAGTGTTTTACACTGACACGGTGTTTGATTGGGTCTTGTTTGTGAGAAAGGGCAAAGCGAGGGAGGTAGAGAGGGAGAGAATGATAAGGAGGGAGAGAAAGAAAATGAGTAAAAGAGGTCTGTTTATTTCCTGAGGCATTGAGTTGTCATAATAACAAGGTCAGGGTTTCGCTTCACCGGAAGAAGATCCTGTTTAAATGTTAATGGGTCACACAGTCTGTGTGTGTGTGTGTGTGTGTGTGTGTGCGTGCCTAGCAAGTGCTTGCCTAACTGCCTAACTCAAAATCAATCCTTGTGTTATCCTTTAAATCACCGCAGGCACCCATAAGGTGTGTGTGTGTGCGTGTGTGTGTGTGTTTTGTATGCCTTGAAGGTACTACCCCACGGATCTGAAATCGACCCATCTTATTGACATGTTTTGTGTGTGTTTATGGGTGGGTGTGTGTGTGTTAGGTGAGTGAAATAAAGAGAGAATATACGTGCCCCTTATGCTACTTGCCTCTCTCTTCAACTCATCCTCATCATCCTCCTCCTCTTCCTCTCCCTCCGCAGTGATCCCTGACACCCTGACGGTGGCGTCGTCGGCTCAGACCCTGTCCAAGGTGGAGGGCGAGACGCTGCAGCTGAGCTGCGAGGTGAACCGCCTGACGGCCCAGCACACCCACCTGGCCGTGGGCTGGTACCTGCGCCCGGCCGACGACCCCTCCGCCGCCGCCGCCACGCCGCGCGACGTGGTCACGCTCTCCCGGGACTTCGTGCTCCGGCCCGGCGGCCCGTACCGCCAGCGTCTCTCCTCGGGGGACCTGCGGATGGACAAGACGGGCGCCTCCACCTACCGGCTCACCATCTACCGGCTGCAGCCGGCCGACCAGGGCGTGTTCTACTGCGAGGCGTCCGAGTGGATCCAGGACCCCGACCGCTCCTGGTACGCCATCAGCCGCAAGCAGTCCGACCAGACCTCCGTCAGAGTGCAGCCCACCGGTGAGTCATTGTGTGTGTGTGTGTGTGTGTGTGTGTGTGTGTGTGTGTGTGTATATGCGTGGGGGTGGGGGGGTGTGATTGCGGTTGAAGAGGATGTCAGGACAGATGAGTTATTTCCTGTTTGTCTCAATAGATCTCTGTTTCAACCATTTCCTGTCATTACTCTTAGATCTGTGTCTCCCATTCTGTTCTGTTTCTGTCTCTCTCTCTCTCTCTCTCTACTCCTCTTTCATGCTTTATCTGTTCCTCCCGTTCATTTCTACTCCCCTCTATTTATATCTCCATCTAAGTGATTCATCCCTTCCTTCCGTGTTCTTTACATCCTTCTCAGTCTATCTATTCCCCCTTTCTCTCCCTTTCTCTCCCTCTCTCTCTCCCGACAGAAATCTTTTCTGATTCTTTCCATATTATGCTGTCTGTCTGTCCCTCGGTCTTCACATCTGATATTGATGATTTTCATGACTGCACGCATGGGACCATCATGTCATGTGATCTCCGCCGAACGCGCCACGCTGCTCAGTAGGGGGCGCGTGTTCCGTCACGTCTCGTCCCATCTGCGCTCGCCGGCGTCATCGCTGCACTCGACCGCTGTGTTTGCGTAGCGTCGTCGTACGCAGTCAGTCGGAGGCTTCTTCTGATGAAGAAGTAAACGTCGTTTCGATCTGGAAGGGTGTTGAACTGCCTCGTTTTCTCTACTCTTGTCAGATCTTTCATCAGCTCGTATTCCGCCCTTCTTTCAGTGGCCAAATTACCTTTGAAGTCATCGGGAGACATCTCGTGTGTGTGTGTGTGTGTGTGTGTGTGTGAGGGTGTGTTTTTATGTGAGCAAGCTTGTGTGTGTGTCTGAGCAAGAGCAAGCAATTTAAAACTTGCACTTCTCATCCAAGAGACATGCATTAGACAGGGGTCGCTCTAAGCTCTCGTAGGAGCTAGGTTCGTTAGGAACCATCTGCACGCCGGTTGGTCGGCCCCTAGCACCCAAAAGTGCCCATCGCTCATGGGCGGCCACAGATGCAGCCCCAGATACATTATTTATTTGAATCCACCAATCATATTCTGTACAGAAAGGATTCAAACATTTCTCAGAGGTTGAACACAGCTTAGTGACTCATGGGTACAAGAAACATCTCCTACGCCAAACAGCAAGACTACCTATAACAGCTGATACAGAGCAGAACTTTGCTAGTTGTTTGGATTGTCTCTTACTAAGTCCTGCCAGTGGTAGACCACTGACCGAAAGCTTATGGACATGCCCCAGGCTTCCAAATATCAATACTACCACAGATGCAGCCCCAGATACACACACACATGCAAGCACACACACACATACACACACACACGCACACACACACACACACACACACACACTGACAGCCAGGCAGGCTCTGCTGCTGCCGTTGCAGTGATCCCTATCTCAAATTAAGCTTGTTAGCCCGCTCCCAGGGAGGTATCTAGCAATCCTCTTAAACACACCCCTGCCTCCTCTCCATCCCCCCCCACCCCCACCCTTCTATGCCATCCTGGTTGCAGCAGAGTTCACCTCCGCTGTCACCGACCCCGTGAGTCTCTCCTTGACTGTCACCGCCCCCCCTGAGTTACGGCAGAGGGGGGTGCCTGGATCAAAGGGAAGGGAAGGGAGAGGAGGGGGTGACTGTGCTCCTGCAGTCATGTTCTCAGAGGCCTGATCACACTGATCAATCAGGGTGTCTAGAACACCTCTCAGAGGCCTGATCACACTGATCAATCAGGGTGTCTAGAATACCTCTACATTTTGCAGCCAGTCATTTGTCTCACCAGTCTACCCTTCGACCTCACCACACACACACACACTCGTATTCTCATACACACACACACACACACACACACACACACACACATATAATCACAGGCACTCTTTCGCGCACTCTCTCGCACACACACACACACACACACACACACACACACAAACACACACAGTCTCAGCAGTCTACCATCCTACCTCACCATGCACACACACACTCATATACTCAAACACACACACACATAGACTCACAGACACTCATTTTCGCACTCACTCACTCACACACTCACACATACATTTCACGCGGAAGTTAGGCAAACACGTCACACCCAGCCAGCCTCCGAGCCAAGCTCATCAGATCTGTGCCAGCCCTACCCGTGATGTGACTGTGACAGTTCACAGGATTAGCCTCAAACCGGAGGGAGACCGCGAGAGCAGAGGCTATCATGCTCTCACCGAGTACCGCCCCACCCTGGAAGATCTGTGTGTGTGTGTGTGTGTGTGTGTGTGTGTGCGTGTGTGCGTGTGATTAGGTATTCAGGGCGATATTCTGCAAGATCACAGGCACGCTTATAATGATGCTTGGTGCAGATATCACGATGCCTTGACTTGATTCAGTGTGATGTTGTCCTCAGATTGAGATACACTCTCCTATGCCCTGCACTGGTGTGCCTGTGCCTGGAGAGAGCTTGTACCTCCTCTCCCTCTCTCTCTCTCTCTCTCTCTCTCTCTCTCTCTCTCTCTCTCTCTCTCTCTCTCTCTCTGTGTTTGGGGATGTGATGTGTATCGGCTGTGACCGTCTGACTCCCCTTCAGTCGTGCAGCTCTGTTGGGATTGTGAGTGAGTGGCGGTTTAATCCCATCCCCCCACCTCACCATTGGCTCTGCACCTCTCAAGGGGGGGGTTCGCCGTATCACGAGGCCGACTCAGACAGGAAGTGAACCGATCACACACGCCCGTCGTCTCCCTGTCAAGGGCACCTCTCACTATGCCGTCTCATATGGGGATGCATAACAAGGCCCCTCTCTCACCCACCCACACACACACACACACACACACACACACCACACACATCTCCCTGGTGCCGCCGCTGCTGCTGTTCACCAACCAGCCTCAAAGCCAGACACCCGCCCGTCTGCTTCATGTCCCTACGGAGATGGTGGGGGGACTGGGGGAAGAGGACAGCGAGGACGAGGCAGGGGGAACGGAAGAAAAGAGAGAGAGAGAGAGAGAGAGAGAGAGAGAGACGGTGGGGGTACTAAGGGAAGAGGACAAGGACGAGGCAGGGGGGAACGGAAGAAAAGAGAGAGAGAGAGAGCGCCTATCCTCTCGGTCCGTCCGGAACCCATTCCCAGCGGGAGGACGTCGGCGGGGTTCTCTCCCGAGCGGGAGATGTGTGGAGACAGTTAAACGGCGCTGAAGAGGGCGATCACTCACCGGTGGGGAGACGACGGCGTCAGAAAAAAAAAAAACAGAGTTGTTTGTTGTCGTCAGCTGTCAGGCAGCTGTTTTACTGACATGGTAATTAATCAATCTGGAAGTCAATTATTTTTTATCGTGACACTAGCTTTTATCAGGGGAGGTAACATCTTTGCTTATTAAAACGTAAATCAGCTCGCCATTTTAAGCGCACCCTGTTGTTTTTGTTTTGGACAGTTAGTGCAGAGGTGCTCTAATAAGAGTTTCTTGGCAGCCATCACACGTCCGTTAAAGTCCTCTTGACTGAGCTGAACTTTTCAAGACTAAAGTCCCTCTGTGATACTCTGATGAACTAAATTACCCACAATAGACTTTAGACTTCAGGCTAGAAAGTAGCACATAAATCACACTTAAAGCACGCTAACATTAGCAGGGCTCCTGCGTGTGGTTGCTAACGATCAACACATCAAGCTGGGTGATTTGAGGTGGACCTTGGGTGCGTGCACTGAGTGGGAATAGACCTGGATGTCTCTTTGCATCATTAGGACCCATCTCACAGTTGCCATCCCAGCGTCTCGTCCCAGTCTCACCTGGGTAAGCCTCGTCCCAGTCCCACCTGGGTAAGCCTCGGGTCAGGGATTCTCAGCGGCCTTCAGTGAGGAGCAGTGGAATGATGGCATCAGATTCCTCTCTGTAATCTCCTTTTCCAGCTCGCTGGCCGCTGAGCTTTTCTCCCCACTGGACCGGCGAGGACCAGCCCCCCTCCCCCAACCGCTCCCCTTTTCCCAAATCCCCGGAATGGTGAAAAGCGCAAGAGGAGCCGTGGGGCATGACCGTCTATGACGTTCTGTCTGTCTGCACGTCCGTCTATCTCCGACACCGGTCAAACGCACACACACACACACATATACACACACACACACACACACACACACACACATACATAAACACACACTCACACACATATGCATACAGGCACACAGACACACACACACACACACACACACACACACACACATATATATACATACTCTCTCTCACACACACACATACACACACATACACATAGGCCTTTGACTGGATATCTATCATCTCAAATGTGTAAGAGTAAGAGACAGGATTTTTAGCACCACTTTGATATTTCTCTGTTTTTTTTTTTATGTGATGCCAAGAAAATTAATAAATGTATAATTTTGATTAGGAGTGTTCTTTTGGTAATGAAAGAGTTGTCATTACAAGCAAATGGCAAATTGTTTTTTAATGTATGAAACCATTTAATTTAGCTTAGCAAGTATCGTCGTTATTGTTCCTCTCTATGAGAGATGACATTGTAAAATCCTGAGAGATGGACTGGCATGAGAGCCTGTTGTTTGTGTGAACCGATGTGGCTTTTATCCAGGTCTAAAGTTGTGCAGGGATAGTTTTGGCAGGCTTGAACGCGAACACACACTCACACACACTATTACACACACACACACACACACACACACACACACACACACACACACACACACACACACACACACACAGACAGACAGGAGGCTGTGGGCATCTGTGCCACCCCAAAAACACGGCCCTTTTGCTTGCTCGATCGCTCTCTCTCTCTCTCTCTCCCTCTCTCGCTTGCTTGCTCGCTCTTGCTCTTTCTCCCGCTCTCTCTATCTCTGACCACCACTTTCATCTTTTGTCCGAATGCCTTTCCCGTTACTGTGCCATCAGACATGCAATAGTTGGCTGCCACCATAAAAAGATTTCGGGGTTGATTTGGGGTCGGAAATCAGCGCAGAGTTTGCCGCCTTGCGTTCGGTGCGGTTGGCGTGCGTCGGGAGGTGGAAGCCGTGTCATCGCATCTCCCATCTCGCTCGTTTCTTGGCACAGACGCCACTTTGTGGCCTAATTAGAGACATAGACGCGTCTGTGCGGCACAGACAGAAGGCACTTGATTGTTGATGAACGTCGTGAAATCACTGGGCTATTGTCAATGCGTGAGCGACGCGCCCTGTGGTGGGGGGAATATGGAGAGAAAGAGGGAGAGAGAGAGAGAGAAGGATGAGAAAAGAGATAAGTAGAGACACAAAGATGAAGAAAAGAGAGAGACACAAGAGTGTAGTCATAAAAGAGAGTGAGTGAGAGAGAGAGAGAGAAGGATGAGAAAAGAGATAAGTAGAGACACAAAGATGAAGAAAAGAGAGAGACACAAGAGTGTAGTCATAAAAGAGAGAGAGAGAGAGAGAGAGAGAGAAAAGAAGAAGAAGAGAGTGAATATAAAATGTCAGATGAGGCGGATGATAAAATGGAGTCATATAGGGTGTGAGAGAGAGAGAAGCAAGTCCTCAAGTCTTCCTCCATAATTATCCAATAATAAGCCGCCGACCCCTCTAACCTCCGACTGACAGTGAACAAGCGGGCTTTGAGGAGCTCGCAGAACATAGATCACTGTCTTCACCCTCCCCCTGCCTTCACACATCTGCCCCCCCCCCCCCTCCACCCCCCGCCCGTCAGCAGGAGCGAGTGATGAATAGATGAGCGGAGAAGAGACGGAGCGGTCGTGAAGCAAACGAGTCTCCTCCGTCACGTGTTAGTCCACAGCGGGGCCCTCGTCCACGTCACAAAAGCCCCTCAAGAAGTGCCATAAACGGCCCCCGAGATATTAGCAGGATTATCACGGAAAACAATTCACTTCACGCTGAACGCTTTTCCATGAATGCGGGAACCTCAATCAGTTCCTTACGGTGAGAACCACAGGTGCGCCTCAATGCATTGAATGGGTAAGTGCTCTCCAACCTAGCCGCGGCTTCGACAAGCATTCTGCCTTGATGGCTTCAAGCCAGCCTCACCTAAGGGTCCTATGCTTAAAAAGATCTAAGCAGATATGCTGTGAGGCATTCACGTACGCAGGTGAAGCACTTCAAGGGGATGGTGGGGGGTGTGCTGGGGGGTGTGCTGGGGGGTGGGGGGGGCTCTTTTTTTCAAATGCCTATGCTGTCAGCGTGGTTCCCATTTGAATGTATTATGTATCAGGAGACTTGAGTGATGACGGAAAGAATGAGCAGGGCCTCGGCCTCTGATAGGAACTCCTTCATTAGGCATTGTATCTCCAGAGGGAAAAAAAAGGGTTCGGAGCGTTGCCAGGGCCTATTACTGGGTAATCACCTGAACCGATAAAGCAGGGACTCCAGGCTCGCTGGCAGAATTATGATTCCCTTTCAAGGCCCACCCATTCCTCATCTCTCCTTACTACTCTCTCTCTCTCTTGTTCTCTCTCTCTCTCTCTCTCTCTCTCTACTCTCTCTCTCTCTCTACTCTCTTGTTCTCTCTCTTTCGGCTGTGATTTCTCCCTCTCCATTTTAAATGACCTTATTTTTCTCCTGTGTGTTTTCTTTATTATAATTCTTTAGCCATCTTTCATTTCCTCCACCGTTATCACTCCCCTCCCTTCCCTTCTATTTACCTCACCTCACCTCCTCATTTCAGAGTGGAGCTACATATCTTTTTATTCTCTCTCTCTTCTAAAGGCACACTCTCTCTCTATCTTGCTCTATCTCTCCCTCTCCCTCCCTCTCCCTCTCTCTCTCCATCTCCATCTCTGTTTGTTTGTCCTTACCACAGCTTAGCGGACTCTCATTTTTGACAGCCTTCTCCTCCCCAAAGCTGCCATTTATTTACCTGCAGATAAGCCTCGGAAAGTATTTTTGGACCGTTACTCCAGCGCTGCGTTCCAATTTGCCTCCAAGCCAGGCCTCTCCAGAAGACTCTTTTATTATCCCCATCTCAAGAAAACGGAACCGTGGCAGTCCGTGGAATCCTAATGCTGTAGTAGGGGACGTCCCGCTGGTCTCATACCACGGTGGGGGAAACAAACAGCCAAAGGGTTTTGTTTTGGATGTGTTCCATTCATATCCGCTGCCCATTAGCTGCACAGTCGTGAAGCGCGCGCTAATTTCCTAGCGCTGATCCACAGCATGAGACCCCAAACAACAGTCCCCTGCACCGTAAACATGGCCGAAAACAGTCCCATAAACGAGGCCACGCTCCGCACGAGAGAAGGCTTTTGTTATTGTGTGTGTGTGTTTTTTTTATTTTTTCTTCGGTTGTTTCTTCTCTGGCAGTGGCAACGCTCTCAGGAAGTCTGTTTCAAGTTCATGTAATTGTAGCCGGAGGGAGCGATGATGGCAGGACCGGGGGGAAATTGAGCGGAAACTGACCGATGATCCGCACAGGAGAGGTCCGCAGCGAGTCCTGTGGATATTTTTAAAAATCAAATTATGCAAATCAAAGCAACACCGTGATTCTGCAAGCTTCATGCTTGGAGTCAAACCAGCGACTCAGCAATTCACTTCCCTGTCAGGGTTCACTCTGCACTCTTGGTGTAAACTTTGTTATTTTTTTCTTTCAATGCATAAAATTGAGATTTAATCGGATGGTTTCCCGTACGCTGGCGGAGTGGTATGGGGGGGGGGGGAAGTGTGGAGGAAGCCAGAACGAAAAGGCCAGGAATCCCACATGTAATTACGCAGAACAATCTGCCGTTGCATTATTAGGGTCTCCAGTGGTGTTGTTATTCAGCACGGCGCACGCTCCCTCTCTGCCTCCATCAGATTAGGGGTTGTGAAACCTGCATTTATCCTGATGTGAAGAAACCCAGCGGCGGCGACAGAGCACTCTGTGTCAACACTGTCCCATCTGGTGATTAACACCCCCATCCAGCTCACTCCTTCCCCCTCTCTCTCTCTTCCATCCATCCATCCATTCACCCCTTCGTCTCCTGTTTAATGCACTCTCTCCTCTTTGTTTTTAATGTGATGGTGTCAGCCTTGTTCATTGGTATTTCAAAGTCTTAAGATGTGTAATCATGTCAGACAGTCAGACAGGGGTCTGATGAAGGAGTGTTAAACCTCTCTCCCCTCTCTCTCTCTTTCTTTCTCTCTCTCTCTCTCCCTCTCTCCCTGACAGACCGTGACTTCAGCATCCAGGTGACCACGGAGCGCCGGGCCTACACGGCGGGCGAGCCGCTGGAGCTCCGCTGCACCATAGAGGCGCAGAAGGTTCCGGAGCGCTTCTTCTCGGTGTCGTGGGTCTTCAGCAGCTCGCCCGTGGCCGTGGTCGGCCCCGACGCCGTGCCCTCGCTGGGCCCCGGCTACCTGGAGCGCGAGGCGGCCGGCCTGCTGACGGTGCGGAAGGAGAGCGCCAACGTGCACCTGCTCAAGCTGCAGCGCCTGCTGCCCGACGACGCCGGCAAGTACATCTGCCGCGTGACGGAGCGCGAGAGGACCCTCACCGGAGACTTCATCGACCGCAGCAAGCGCTCGCGCAACGTGCAGATCACCGTCACCCCACTCAGTGAGTAGCTAGCGCTCTCTCTGTATCTCTGTATGAGTGTCTGTCTATCTATCTATCTATCTATCTATCTATCCATATGCATGTCTGTCTCTTTCTATCTATATATCTATCTCTCTCTCTGTCTGTCGGTCATTCATTTATTTATTCATTCATTCTTTCTTTCTTTCAGTCTCTCCTTCAGTTCCATCTAGTATATAGTATATATCTATCTATCATTCAGTCTATCGATCTGTCTGTTGTTTTATCTTGTCTATCTATGTTGTATGTCTATTAGTGAATTTCTATCCGTCATCCTTTATCTATCAGCCTTTGTCCTTGCACATTTACCTCCTGTGAGAGACCCATGTCTGTGTGTCTTTAGAGTGTGCGTGTCTGAGAGTGTGTGTGTTTATAGTGTGTGTGTGTGTGTGTAGAGTGTGTGTGTGTGTGTGTCCTTGCACATTTACCTCCTGTGAGAGACCCATGCCTGTGTGTCTTGAGAGTGTGTGTGTGTGTGTCTGAGAGTGTATGTGTCTGAGAGTGTGTGTGTTTATAGTGTGTGTGTGTGTGTGTGTAGAGTGTGTGTGTGTGTGTGTCCTTGCACATTTACCTCCTGTGAGAGACCCATGTCTATGTCTCTGTCTCTCTTATCTTTCTCTGTCTGAACTCTTTTTCTCCCTTCTTCCTCTGGTGAGGCCACTCCTGGGAGGCACTGTGGTTGTTTGTTTTGTTTTTGTTTTTATTTTGTATTATATTGTTTAAAACCCAACCCAACCCGCACTCTTTTATTTCCGATCATTCCCTTCATTTGATCCAGAAGAATCCAGAAAGTCCCAAATCCCTCAACTCTCGTCCTCACGTAACCCGCATCACCGTTTCTTAAGCCTGTCTCTGCTGTCGTGTCCCTCTCAGGAGAAAGGGTGAGGGAGAGAGGGAAAGGGGGGAATAAGGGAGAAAGAGAAAGGTTGAGAGAAGGGACTAAGAGAGAGAGAGAGAGAGAGAGAGATAGAGTGATTGAGAGAGAGAGGAAGAAAGAAAAAGATTGAGAGAAGAGACTAAGAGAGAGTGTGAGAGAGAGAGAGAGATTATCCCGACCACCCTGAACTCCTTGCTTTGGGGAGTAGGCACGGCCTGTAAATGGATTTGCGTAATAGCAGCATGGAGGCAGGTCATTAGTAGCTGGATGATGGCTTCCTCTATCCACCGTGGCGGGGCTCTTTCTCAACTCCCCACACACACACACACACACACACGCACACACACACACACACACACACACACACACACACACACACACACACACACACAAGCCTTATGGAGCCAATCTCCTCCGCAGGTCCTCCATCGCAAAGCCACTCCATTCTATTTTTCTATTCCAGGTGCACCCTCCCTTCCCCTCTACACACAAAAAAAAAGCAAAAGGATAACAAATCATGAAGAGGAAAGAGTGGGAGAGTCCCGTCGTGTTTAAAGAGAGAGTCTCCTCCGATAGGGGAGGCACCGCCGAGGCTCCGCACACAAAAGCCTTTTAGAGGCGAGCAATTCCCAAGGTTCATCTCCCCAGCGCCGCATTTCAAGAGCGCCGCGCCGAAAACGGCGTTGCGTTCCAAGAGCTAAAAGGCGCTCGACTAACAGGCGTGAAATGAAAGAGTGTGAAGAGAAAGAATAAGCGAGCGAGCGAGCAAGTCAGGCTTCCTCCTCTCCTCCTCTCCCGCTGCCTAAAACAGGCCACCAGACTGGGTTAATTCATCCAGCCCTGGGAAAGGGGGACCACAGCCTGGCAATTTGTAAAGACCGCCTCAGTGGGGTGTGTGTGTCTCTGTGTGTGTGTGTGTGTGTGTGTGTGTGTGTGTGTGTGTGTGTGTGTGTGTGTGTGTGTGTGTGTGTGTGTGTGTGTGTGTGTGTGTGTGTGTGTGTGTGTGTGTGTTGTGAGGTTTCTTTGGGTGGGAGTCAAACAAGCCTTTAACTCAATTTGATAACCAACTTAGCAGGTTAAGCTAGTGCTCACTGCATAGTTATAATGCATTAATAAGGTCGCCCTAGCATAGCCTTCGGCCCCCTCACTGTACTCTCAGTGCACCACTTAATTGGCCCCGTATTGTATAAGCTGACATTGCCCTTTATTCAACCCCTGCAATCACAAGCCCATTCCCCCTGACCTCTCCTGCCGCGGTCCGCTCCACTAGACCGTGACCTCCGACTTTCTAGAGCCCTCCGCCACTTTACCCTTTCTCTCGCCTCTCTTTCTCTCTGTCTTTATTTTTTATCCCTCTCTCTCTCTCTCTATCTCTCTATCTCTCCTTCTCTCTATCTCACACTTTCAGATCTGCACATTCTCACTGGAGCAGAATCCCTTAAGACCATCAGTCTGACTCGGAACTCTGAATGTTCCAGAAGAAAAGCAAATTCTTCAGTTGACCACCTCACCCTGAGGGGCCAGTAACCATTAAAGAAAAGTGGATCCAGTTGCCCACAGTGCATTAGACTAGAGGTAGAGGGACCCCCCCCCCCCCTTTCCCATCTTGTGCCCTTTAAAACGAGGGCAGGGAGCATCTGTAAGTAATACCCACAGGGCATCATTAAGGGCAGGCGGGGTATTTTTTTTTTATCTCTCATTGCCTCCTAGATCATTTGCCCCCAATGGCGGCTCAGGTATGAGGCCTGCTCTGTCTTGATTACCGCCGCATGTTTGCTTTGTTGTTGACAAAAAAATGGAGCACCCCCCCCCCCCCCACACACACACACACACACACACACACACACACACACACATCATGCACGCACGCACGCACGCATGCGCACACACACACACACACACACACACACACACCTTCCCCTCAGCTATCCCATCGATCCCATCTACCCAGCATGCTCTTTGGAATACAGGATGGTGAGGTGACACCACTAGGGGCAGGAGGTCTCTCTCTCTGTATCGCAGGAGGAGACAGACCCTGGAGCGCCCGCATGGAGCGTCTGAGATGGAGAGAAAACACAACTCGGACAGAAAGAGAAACTAGAGATGTAGACTAGACAGAGGGTGATAGAAGGGAAGCATTAGAGAGGCAACAGAAAGAAGGGATAGAGAGAGATGTGGAGAACGAAGAGAAGGAAGGAAGGAAGGAAAGAGATAGAAGAAGAGGACTGTGGGGGGACTGAGTTGAGTTTGGCCGGGGCGTAAAGTCCACAGGCACAGAGAACATAAAACGGAAAGAAAGAAAGAAAGAAAGGCGGCTGAAATGAACAGAGGGACAGAGGGAGACACTGAGGGGAACACTAGGGTTGTTTCTTTCTCTCTCTCTCTCTCTCTCTCTCTCTTTCTCTCACTCTCTCTCTTTCACTCTCTCTCTCTCTCACACTTTCTGAGAGGCCAAAAGTTTCGAAGTGTAAGTCAAGGGACTTGAGGGAGATTTAAACCGGGGACATTGTTCATTTGGGTGTGAATAAAGTCACATGGCCCTGTCTGGCCTTTTAGGGGGTTTTATGGAAAACGGCTGATTTGCTCCAAACGCCAGGGAGTATTGGAGTATTGGTTGCACAGCTCAGAGAGACTGACAGCCTGATCCTTGCTGGCTTCTGGCTGAATGGCCGCTGAAGAGGAGCATTAGGGTAGAGAAACCCCTGAGAAAGACCCTGGCAACAGCAGCTAAGCACTTTCATCCATGTTCTCTCTGAGACAGACTCTCCTCTCTCTCTCTCTCGGTCCCCCCCCCCCCGCCCCTCTCTCTTGTGGTCTTTTTTCTCTCTCTCTCACTCTGTCCCTCTGTCTGTCTCTCTGTCTGTCTCTCTGTCTGTCCCTCTGTCTGTCTCTCTGTCTGTCTCTGTCTCTCTCACGGCCTCTTTTTGTCTCTGTCCTTCCTCCTTCCTCACGCGGATTCAGACACAGCACATTCACATATGCTTACTCACCCCAACAGGCCTCATGAACTCACTCACTCCGAGATAGACCAACACACACACACACACACACACACACACACACACACACACACACACACACACACACACACACACACACACACACACACACAGACGTGTGTGTGCATGCACGCGCACTCTAAAGCATGGTGATCCCCGCTGATGTTGGAGCTGCTCGATCTCTCCCTACCGCTGTGCCTGGAAAAACAACTGCATTTAACAAGCACCAAATGAGCTGAAACATTCACACACACACACACACACACACACACACACACACACACACACACACACATACACATAAACACACACAAACATTGACACACACACAGTCACTCACACAAACACATCACACACACACACCTTTAGTCTTATACCTACCATCTGCTTCCTACTGTCTCACATTACTAATTTCATTACTAGCAACTTAAATCCTCCACATGAATAAAATGTGTTGTGTTGTGTTGGCTCAGGTCAGGCGCTGTGCTCTCTGTTTCGACTAATTAATCAGCGCACTGACTAAGGAGTGGAAGGAGGAGGTGATATGGCGTCCGTTAGCACGTGTCTGTGCGTGTGTGTCTGAGAGTGTGTGTGTGTGTGTGTCTGAGAGTGTGTGTGTGTCTGAGAATTTGTGTGTGTGTTTCTGAGAGTGTGTGTTTTTGAGTGTGTGTGTTTCGGTGTGTTTGTCTGAGAGTGTGTGTGTGTTTTGAGTGCATGTCGGTGTGTGTGTGTGTGTGTGTGTGTGTGCGCGTCTGAAAGTGTGTGTGTGTTTTGAGTGCGTGTCGGTGTGTGTGTGTCTGAGAGTGTGTGTGTTTTGTGTGGTGTGTATGTGTGTGAGTGTTTTGAGTGTGTGTGTGTGTGTGTGTGCGCGTCTGAGAGTGTGTGTGTTTTGAGTGCGTGTTGGTGTGTGTGTTTTGAGAGTGTGTGTCTTGTAGCCCTCGGGCTACTGTCTGAGTGATGAATGAGCTGGATGCTGAGCAGGAAGCTAGCGCAATCATCTGCATAGAGAGAGAGAGGCACTGCTAGGTGTCCATCACTGCTGTTAGGAATGTACATGATTTCTTTCTCGCTTAGTCTCTCTCGTGGAGCAGGGAGATGGTATGAACCAGAGATACCTTTTGGGATTTTAGGGTGTGTTTCTGTGCATATTGCATCGGACATCCCTCTCTCCCCCCTCCTTCACGTTTTGTCTATCCCTTTTTCTCCCCCTCCTTCTCTATCTCTCTCTCTCTCTCTCTCTCTCTCTCATTCTGTCAATTCTGTTATTCTCTTGATTTTCTTGATTTTCTTTTTACTCCATCTTTACTTGTCCACCTTGTGTTTTAATTCCACGTTTCTTCTTCTTCTTCTCCATCTCCCTCCACAGAGAGCAACATCACCGTGTCCCTCTCCAGCAACTCGTCCTTCGATGAGGGGGACCCCATCATCTTGACCTGCTCCGTGCAGAATGTCTGGGGCAGCCTCTCCGTGTCCTGGCAGTGGACACCTCCTTCGTCCACCTCCTCCTCCTCCTCCCCCACCGCTACCACCCCCATCCAGGGGTCAGAGGGCGAGGAGTCCTCCCCCGGTCCGGAGCCCGTGGAGCTGGCCAGCGTGGAGCGCGACGGCGCGGTGCGTCTGGGGCCCGCCTACCTGGAGCGCGGCAGCTACGGTGAGGTGAGGGCCACGCGCGAGAGGGCCGACATCTACACGCTGGCGCTCTACAACGCCTACCCGACCGACGCGGGTCAGTACCGCTGCACCGTCACCGAGTGGACTCGCACCGGGCCCGAACCCAACAGCACCTGGCAGCAGCTCGGGGAGAAGTCGGCCACTAAAGCCATCACTGTCAAGAGCGTCGGTAAGAGCCCGCACTCACAGCCTCAAACCGATTAAAACACCAGGACAGCTCATCTTTTCTGTTTTCCATTATGTTATATGTGGCAAATCATCACAAAAGATCATCACAAATGGCATCCTCCCACACTGACTAGTGCACCTCTTAAACTCCATATTCATCTTCAAATTATCACGGTTTCAGTTACGCAATAATGTAGACACCAAAGTTATTAGTATTAAACGTGTCATACTCCAAATCAATCAATCAGACTGACTAGCACAACTTCCTGTCCCCGGAACATGACTTCTTCAGTGATGTTGACCCTGCCAGTAAGGCTATCAGTGTGCGGAGTGGTGGTATGACACTGATGCATCAGCACTCCCACACTAACTAGCCCAGCTCCAGGAAGCCCCATAATGGCGTCCCAGGGCCCAGACTCTTGGCTGTAATCTCTTAGCTGTCCAGTAATCAGCATCAAGAGTGTCTGTCTGTGAGACGGAGATCCATCAGCGTCTTCAGACTAAC
>NC_045153.1:12183299-12185799 GCF_900700415.2 Clupea harengus
ATCGTTGGCTGTATCGCTCTCCCTCTCCGTGACCTCCTCTCACTGGCTCTGACACACACGCGCCTCCCTTTCTCCTCTTGTTATCCTCAGCTCCATTCAGTTCTCCTTCAGTTCTCCTCTTAAATCACACAGTGCATATCACACAAGCAAGCTGACACCCAGCGCAACACCAGCACCGCTGTGAACTCCTCACCTCTCCCTTCATCTTGTCATCCGTTCATTATTTCTATCATTCACTCTCTCTTTTTTTTCCCTCTTCTCTCCTTTGCACACACTCCCTCCCTTTCTCTTCTCCTCGCTCAAAACCAGTATCATCTCTAGCTTTTTTTCCTCTTTATCTCCCATCTCTTTCACTCTCTTGTGCTATCCCTTTGTCTCTCTCACTGTCTCTCTCTCTCTCTCTCTCTCTTTCTCTCTTTCTCTTTATCTTCCTCTCTCTCTCCTCTCCTCCATATGCACCCCATCCCATTCTCCTCTAATTCTCTCCCTCTGTCTCTGTCTCTCCATCCATCCATCCCTCCCTCCCTCTCTTTTGTGACTGTGTCTCCACACCTGCCCTTGTTCTGTGGAGCATATGGCCGAGGCCACTGTAGCTGCTGGGGTTGGCAGGGATGCAGAGGTGGCCAGCAGCCAGGAGATGTCATCAACACAACCTGATACCCATCACCACCAAACCTCACAGGCCCTCCAGGGAACAGAAGAGATGTGTGTGCGTGTGTGTGTGTGTGTGTGCGCGTGCATGCATGCATGTCTGCGGTGTCTGTATCCCTGTGGTGTGTGGTCTGTGTGTGTGTGTCTGACTGGGCATGACTGTGTGAGGTTTAGGTGTGTATGTGTGTGTGTGTGTGTGTGAAGGGTGGTGGATTAGCCTCATTCATTGGTTTGGTAACCACACAGAGGACATAATCTGCTTACAGACAGTTATTGCAGCCAAGGTGTGTGTGTGTGGGGGGGTGTGTGTGTGTGTGGGGGGGGTACCGGATGGCCTGCTGGAATGATCTGGTCGGATGCAGGGTCACCTTGGTCACCTTGTCCAAACTTTACAGGAAAAAGACAGAGAGTCTCTGCACAGGTCGGCTGCAGTTGGTTGTATGTTGTGGTTTTGTTTCGTTTCGTTTCACGTTCTTTTGCATGTGAAATTGATCATCTTTGATCTTGACATTGATCTTTGTCTTTGATCTCCATATTTCCTGCTCCATCTTTTCTCTCTGCATATCTTTAAGGTTAATAATAGTATTGGGAATGGTGTGAGGAAGATGGAGAGAAGGTGATGAGTAAAAACAACATGGTGTGATTGGGAAACTGGCATGTGAGGAGGAAACTGAAATTAGCATTAGACGGTGAACGTGTGTGTGTGTGTGTGTGTGTGTGTGTGTGTGTGTGTGTGTGTGTGTGTGTGTGTGTGTGTGTGTGTGTGTGTGTCAGGGTGACAGAGGCCTGGGGCGGCCCTTTATTAAAAAGCTCAGCAGTGTCTCACACTTCATCAAAGGTTCCCTTTGCACACCTCTCAGACCAGTGGGGGGATTTGGGATATGTAGTTTTTAAAGTACTCTTCCTTGTGGCCTTCTGCCCCCACTCTGTACCGTCATCATCACAAAGACCCTGCCGTGGCTTTTCTCTGACTTCTCCCACCTCTGTTCCTGTCTCTCTTCCTCCACCTCTGTCCCTGTTCCTGTCTCTCTTCCTTCATAATTCTCTAAAGAGGCTGCCATCAATAATAGCTAAAGGAAGGCTCACAGTGCAAGTCAGAAGGATAGATGCCGTCATGAAAGCCTTTCTCCTTCTCCTATCCATCCTATTCATTAGCTCTTTCTTTCAGTCTTTCTTTCTTTTATTCTTTCCCTCTCTCTCTCTATCCTCTCTCTCATATCCCTCTCCTGTGCCCCTCTCTCCCCATGTGTCTCCCCCCCCAAATCCTCTTTATTAGGCCGGAGACAGGCTGAGGCCCTCATGGCTCCTCTGGCATAGACCTGATTCACACACACACACACACACACACATACACACACACACACACACACACACACACACACACACACACACACACACACACACACACACACACACACACACACACACACATACATACACCCACACATACACACACACACACACACCAACATACACACACACACACACACACACACACACGCACTGACAGCTCTTACGGGGTCCGGGTCCTTCAACTCTCCAGCTGGACTCATCCCGTACTTCACCGAGTCTGCTGGTGCACCAGGGCAGCCAAATGCCCCTTAATTGGCTCTCCCGGGTGCCACCCCTTTGTCACGCCACCGCTGGCTTTCACAGGCTGGTGGACAGTGTGGTCGTGGGCGCAGGGGGGATTGGTTGGTGGCTGGTCAGGTATGCTTTTAAACAGCCTTCGTCCTCGAAGCGCTGAGAAAACGATGCCCCTGGCGTACCCTGGGCACTCCATAATGATGCCCTCTGTCTACCCCTGCTGCGGTGCCTGGCGTCGGGAAAAACAGGCTGCCAGTTAAAA
>NC_045153.1:12190799-12198299 GCF_900700415.2 Clupea harengus
GTGTGTTTCTGCGTGTGCATATGTCTTTCGTGAGTGTGTGTGTGTGTCTGTGTTTAAGAGATAGACATAGATAGATGGAGCAGGCGAGTCTTTAAGATGCTGCGCATGGCTGGGAGGTTCTGCTCCAGCGGTTGTGTGACCTCAGCCGCTCAAGGGGAGCGCACGGCTCAGACGACCCTTCAGGATCAATTTGCCGATCGCCTTATCATCCTGAACGCTCATTTAGCTTCCGTGATGTGCACTTTACCCTGTTCCTGTCCCCTGCGGACGGGGACTGCTGGGAAAACAGCAGCACACACACACACTAGCAGACACTCTCACACACTCATACACTGCCTTTCACACACACACACACACACACACACACACACACACACACGCACACACACACACATAGTCTTTCTCATATATACACACACACACATATAAACACACACACACACACACACACAGACATTCTCACACACACACTCATACACTGTCTTTCTCATACACACACACACACACACACATATTAACACGCACACACATAAACACACACATATTAACACACACACACACACACACTAGCAAACACTCAAACACACTGTCATACACTAACAAACACTCTCTTTCTCATACACACACACATATAAACACACACCAGACACTTTCTCACACACACACACACACACACACATTTGGCTGGCTGCTGCATGGACACACAAACACACACATACTTAATTTTGTTAACAAGCAAAACGGGGGAGCAGTGGAGTTTAGTAGCCAACATTCTGCAAAGTGTCCCTTGGTGACTGAGCCATCCATGGTTAAAGAGAAGTCAGTAATGATAATCTTCTTGCAGAAAACCTATTTGCTTGTTTTGACCTTTGTTTGTAGTCATGACTGCGACCCCTCTCCATTGGCGGCCATGGCTGAACCATCACTAGCCGCGAGCGCCCAATCAGTCAGCGTAACGACTTCCCCCGGCTTTACCGGGGCGTTTGGCAAAAGAGAGAAGCGAGCGAACCGCCTTCGTCTTTTTCCTGCTTGCATTCTGAAAGCGTCGCTTTGAATTTGGATTTGATTTATTTACGGCTCCTCATGGCTGCACGTCCTCATAAATAACTTCTGGTGTCGGAGCTCGATTTAGAGCCGCGTTTCACGAGACGAGAGGGAGGGAGAGAGAGAGAGAGTCTCTGTGTGTGTGTGTGTGTGTGTGTGAGAGAGAGAGAGTCCGTGTGTGTGTGTGTGTGAGAGAGAGAGAATGTGTGTGAAGCACGTGAGTAGCGCGTATCACATCGTCCACTTTCTCTCATTCAGTCGTTGTTTTCCCTATCTCTGGCTCTGTAAATGTTAAACACTTGTGGTGAAATGTTGCCGCCTGACATTTAGGGAAACCTGTCCCTGTGTGGTGTGAGAATGCACTGCCCTGGGAGGGGAGAGGAGAGGAGAGTGGAATGAAGGTAATGATCTGTGAAATGATTGTGGATCTGACGCGATACATTATTGAGAGACGCTAAATCATGTTTCCAGAGGTGCCTGTTCAATATGAATGAGAGGAGGCCCTGCTCGGAGAGTGTGTGGCTGTGCATTGTGTGTGTGTGTGTGTGGCTGCGCATCATGTGTGTGTGTGTGTGTGTCCCTTAACTGAATATGTTTGTGTGTGTGTGGGCGTGTGTGTGTGTGTGTGTGGGGGGGGGTAGTTTGGTGTTGGTGTATGTGTGTGTCCGCAGGGGGCGTGAGTAAGGGAAAGATACATGGAAAGAGAGAGAGAGATAAAGTGTGTGTGTGTGGGGTTGTGTGTGTGTGTTTGTGGTTATGTGTATGGTGCTTGCGTATGTGTGTGTCCACGGAGACGGTTCAAGAAAAGGAAAGGGGGAAAGAAACAGCGAGAAAAGAGAGAAGGAATGTAAATAAAGGAAAGAGGGGAAAAAAAGCTTGTATGTGCGTGTGTGTGTGTGTATGTGTGTGTGTGTGTGTGTGTGTGTGTGTGTGTGAGGTCAGTGACCTCAGCTGTGCCACATATTCATGGCTTCCTTCTGAAATGAAATAATTACTTGAGGGGGAGTAGGCTGCTCTGAGGTCATCAGAGGCCATCAGAGACCAGTCCCCACACTTACAGGGTTCTGCTCAGCACACACACACACACACGCACACACACAGGCACACGCACACACACCCACTCAAGGCCTCAGCAGCCTTCTCATCACAGGCTAAGTGCCCGCCTGAGACACGCACACACACGCACACACACATGGAAACACACACACACGTGTTGCTCACATATGCAGTAATACATTTGCGGTCATCCCAAATCCCAAACCAAAACCAAATCATGTACCCACAAGCACACACACACACACACACACACACACACACACACACACTCTCTCAGATACCCACAGATGCACCAAAGAGCTGGGGTGACTTGCCCTACACGGTGACAGCATGCGGAGATCTGAGGCCACACTGGCATATACCGTGTGTGTGTGTGTGTGTCACTGGGCCAGAGGCTGCCTATGGTCCGTTAAAGCCTTTTATTCATTATTAATCAGAGCTTCAGAGCACATGCACCCCCCCTCCTCCCCCCACCCCCAGCCTTCCCCTCCCACTCCTCCTTTGCGCTCATATTAGGCAGGACGAGCCTTTTCAGTTTGTGGTCGAGGGATACGGTGTCCCTGAACAACAGTGGAGCAGTGAAGTGCTGTGCAAGGCCCAGACCTTGCTCTCTGTGTGTGTGTGTGTGTGTGTGGGTGCGTGTGGGTGTGTGCGTGTGTCTTTGTGAGTTTGGGGGTGTGTGTGTGTGTGTGTGGGTGGGTGTGTGCGTGTGTCTTTGTGAGTTTGGGGGTGTGTGTGTGTGGGTGGGTGTGTGCGTGTGTCTGGCTGGGTGTGTGTGGAAGTGTGTGTGTGAGTGGTGGTGGGTGTGTGTGTTCACTCACCAGGAGAGAGGCTAGAGATTAAACAGTCTGCTTCCCCCTTTCTTCTCCTTTTTCATCTTCTGCCCACTACAACCCCCCCCCCCCCCTCTCTCTTTCTTTCTTTCTCTCTCTCCTTTCCTTCTCTCGCTCTTTCTCTGTCCATTTCTCCACCCCCCATTACCTGCGCCCTCTTTGTCCATTTACTTCATCCATCTGTAAAAGTGTACAGCACACTTTCATCCATTCATGTTCATTTCATATTTAAGTTAATGGCGTTATTAATTATTTCCAACCTTCTGGCTTGAATGCTAGTTCTTATATGAACCCTAGAGAAAGTGACCTGCAGTCTCTGACAGTCACACAGACATCTAAGCTGATGTAAACAAAGGTACCCTTTTACTGACAGTCCCCCATGCTGTGTTGATACGCAGACTAGAGTGCTCTCCACAGTCCATAGAGTATTGTGCTTAACCTAGCATTCAAACGTACATTCGTTTTTTATTAGCACAGGTGTTCGTGGAGTGGGTCCACAGCGCCTGCCGTTTTAGCAATTAGCGCTCTGTGAGACCGTACACGGATAGCTCGGTAATAGTTGTTCCGAGGCAGTTTGTGGCTGTTGTAAAGCTCCTGAAACCTGTCCCTGTATTGTTGTTGTTTTTGTTGTTGTGTTTACGGGGTGAGGGATGTTAACACAGAGAGTCGCTGCTCTATTTCCGCTGGCTCATTAATAAGCGGGGCGTTTAGCCTCTCGCAGTAACCGGACCACCGCGTCGCATAAGGGGACAGCTGTTGGTGGAGCTAATTAAAGTCACAGCGGGCTTTTCTTTTATTCTTAGTTTTGACTCGGTTTTAATTATTTTTCATTAAATATAAATCAGTCTCTCTCCACCGCCACATTAATATCAGAGAGGTGAAACAGAGTAGCTGTGCCCGAGGAAGCTGTGTTGTTAGAGTTGCGACAAGCCTCAGCGCAGCAGGTAATGGCTCTGGTACAGAGCGATCGCACGTATCGACACAAAGTGTGTATCTGTAGTATCACTTTGGATAAAAGGGTCTGCTACAAAAATGTTAATGCAGAAGCAACTTGTGTCCGAGGATTCCGAGTCACGTCTGATGACCAATCCAGAGGGATGCTCAGTGATGCTGCTGCTGCTGCCAGTGGAGGAGGAGTTCGGGGTGGAGGAGTTAGAAGGGGGAGGAGTTAGGGGAGGCGGAGTTAGTGGTGGAGGAGTTAGGGGTGGTATGTATCTGTCGGCTCAACTGCATCGATCAGGCGCTGCTGGCTGACGACAGTCACTTATGCGGCTGCCCCTGAAAAGCCATTAGAGTGAGCATTAGACTCCTGCAATCAGCAGGATTGATGGCAGAACACCACTCACTTCCATCTCTCTTTTTCTCTTTCACTTTCTCTTTCTCATCTTCCCAGTCTCTCTCTCTTTACATTTTCTTTTCTTTTCATGAAAATCTTCTTCTTTTTCTCCACCACACTTTGTGCTGTCTGTGAACCCTAATTGCCCTTTAATCCCTTTGTGTCCACCATTTAGTCTCTCTCTCTTTCTCTTTCTCTCTCTCTCTCTCTCTCTTTCATCAAGCTCTTTGCTCATTCTACCCCACCCTCGTGCCCATTCTACCCCACCTTTCACTCTCTCATTCTCCTCCACCCTCGCTTTCTCATTCTCCTCCATCCAAATTGCTCTATTTTCTATCTCCACCTCCTGGCTCTGCCTCTCTTGTCAGGACAAGCTGCCACCTGAAACGGAATTGGCTTTTCATTTTTAACTTACATTTTCACCCTCTCTTACACACACACACACACACACACACACACACACACACACACACACACACACACAACCTTCAAAATACACATACACATACATGCATACACACTGACACAAACACATACACACACACACAAACACACACGCACACAGTGTACCAGTTCAACATTGTACCACCAAACTCTCTCTTTTAATAGGCACACGCACACACACACCCACTGCTTAACACAGTTCTGTGATCACATGCACACACACACACACACACACACACACACGCACACACACACACACACACAGCCTGAGACAGTTCTGTGATCACACACACACACACACGCACCCTGCCCAAGCAGTTCCCATCCAGAATAATCACTCGACACCATCTCACTCCATTCAGCTCCACATTCTGACAGCCTGTGGAACATTTCCATAAACACCTTTTCTCTCTCCTCCTCCTCACCTCTCTCTCTCCCTCTCTCTCTCTCTCTCTCTCAAACTCTCACAAACACACACACACACACACACACACACACACACACACACACACACTGTCACCCTTCATCCACCTGCTCAGTGCTTCTCTGACAGGTCGTGGCATCTCTCCAGAGACACGCCTCAGAGGAAGACCAACATCTGAAGTTCCCCACCATGCTCTCCTCTCATTACGGAGCAGCAGGTCCAGGCGGCGCGGTTAGCCCTCGTTTCTCCCTCCTAATGAGCTTAACGAAGCCCCCCTGCCCCCTGGACAAGGTGTAAGTGCAGGGAGCAGAGCAGGGTCCCTCATATCGGTCCTCAGATGGTAGAGTAGTGCAGACAGCTGGTATGTATCCGTAGCAACAAAGGCGTTGTCAAGGTCCCTAGCAAGGCTGGAGGTTCCGAACATCAGGTTTGTTGAGCCGTGGAGAGAATGCTGAAGGCCTCACTGTTTGCCTGGGGTTAATGGGCTTAATCCAGCCTTCACATGAAGGTGTGTGTGTCTGTGTCTGTGTGTCTGTGTGTGTGTGTGTGTGTGTGTGTGTGTGTGTGTGTGTGTGTGTGTGTGTGTGTGTGTGTGTGTGTGTGTGTAAGAGAGAGAGGACAAATAGCATCTGCCCTTTTTACACTGCCTGCCAGAAATATTTCCCTTTGAGCCGCAGAACATTGCTGTTAAAGCCTTGGACAAGTTCTCTGGGAGTCCACACTGATTCCTCAAATCCTGACCAGATTTCCATCTCCCTCTTCCCTCTCTATCTCTCTCTTTACTAACACACACACACACACACACACACACACTCACTCACTGGCACTGATTAGTATGGTGGGCCGTATGTGGAGGCATCTCTCCCTCCAAATCCTCCCCTCACTCATGCGCTGTTTACATCATGTCTGAGTCCCAGACAGCACACTCTCCTCATCTTCTCCTCAGTCCCAGACAGCACACTCTCCTCATCTTCCTCTCAGACCCAGACACTCTCCTCATCTTCTCCTCAGTCCCAGACAGCACACTCTCCTCATCTTCCTCTCAGACCCAGACACTCTCCTCATCTTCTCCTCAGTCTCAAACACTCTTCTCATCTTCTCCTCAACTTAATCAAAAACAGCATAATGTACTTGTCTCTTCATCTCAGTCCCAAACAGTGCCCTAGTTTCCTCCTTTTTGTCCCAAACAGCACCCTTACCTCCATGTCTCCTTTGCCCCTCATTGCCCCTGAATATGAATATTTGATTTTTCATAATGCTCCACCATTGTGTTTCTCTCATATTCTCTACGATGATTATTGCTATTATAAGAAGTATTATTGCGGTTGAAAGGAAAGGTAATAATGGAGATGACACGTGCTTTTCCACAGTCACTCATGGGAAGCCCCCCTCTCTCTCCTCCTCTCGCTCCCCTTCTCCTTCTCTCCTCCTCACGCTCCCTGCGCTCCATCTCCTCCTCTCCTCCTCTCGCTCCCCCTCTCGTTCTCTCCTCCTCTCCTTCCCTGCGCTCCATCTTAGCGGCGACACAATCTCATATCGGCAGTAATAAGACACGATCTCCCGCTTAATGGACCCGGCCGCAGCGGCCGCCAATTAACCAGCGCTTCCGGAATGAGATATTAACGTTTTCTCATTAGCGTGTTGCTGTTAACAGAGTCGGCAGGAGAGAGAGAGAGAGAGAGTTGGAGAAGGAGAAAGAGGAGGAGGAGGAGGAGGAGGAGAGCCGAAGGACGTGGGTGGGTTGAGGGGGGTAGTCGGGAGTAAATGGAATTAAAATGGCCTACTTGAAGTCTGTATCCAGTGAACAGAAACCCATGCTACACATCCAGAGATGGAGAGTGAAGGATGATGGGAAACTAGGTTAGTGTTTAACGGCCAACCGTCGCAGGCAGAGGGACATGATTTTTTTTTTTGGGGGGGGGGTTTGAGGTTTTGGAGAAAGGCAAGTTTTGATTCCAAACACACTGTTCAGCTCTGTGTCTGTCTGTGTCTGTGTCTGTGTCTGTGTTTGTGTGTGTGTCTGTGTGTGTCTGTGTGGGTATGTGTGGGTATGTGTGTGTGTGTTCACTCTACATTTGTGCTGACAATGCTGCTCGCACACAATCCGCAATCAACCGCGCAATCAACCTTACAGGCGACTGCCAGTATGTGCTTGCGTTGCAGTGGCAGACATCAGCACAGAGCAGCCAGCTCATTTCCTCAACGCACCGAATCACAATCAGGCCCACTCAATACAGCGTACACATTCATGGAGAGGGAGCCTCTAAACAGCTCTTGTATGTTGTGCTATTATACAGCCACTCAAGTGCTACTGGAGTATTGGGATGCCAGCAGCGTCTTGTTCTGCGGAATGGTCTTCCTCA
>NC_045153.1:12205799-12218299 GCF_900700415.2 Clupea harengus
TATCTTGGGGATTTGGGTTTTTCAGAAAACACTTGGCAATCCTTCTGAACATCTAGCCACTTTTTTCCCCCACTGCTTGGTGGGCTGAGAAAAGAACAGAAAAGAAAAGAAAAACCTTCCAAAGGCGCTCAGTTGTTCTCAGGTTGGATGGAAAATAAAAGAAAATGTCCTTCTATCGGGTACTTACAAGACGGGAGTGAAAAGAAGGAAATTATTCCATTTTTCCGCTCCCTCTTGCTCCGTTTCATTTGTTCCGGAGAAAAGAAGTGGCATTATCCGTGTGTATTGTGCGTAGTACGTCACCAGTAAATAAAAGGAAAGAAAGGGCAGCTTTATCTTGCCTGTGCAGCGTGTTGGCCAATTAACAGCCTGGCCATGAATTGGACACACTCAAGGGGAGAGGAGAAGGCGGCCGACGACCAGAGCCTCTCCAGAAAGCACCAGCGCAAAAGGCTCTTATCAGGCCCGGTATTTGGTTTTAAATATCACCAGCGCAGACACACACACACACACACACACACACGCGTGCACACACGCACACACGCAAGCGTGCACACACACACACACAAGTACGAACGCACACACACACACACACACATTCTTGCATTCTTCATAGCCACTCGCTGCAAATTAATTTTGATCACTTTGAGCTTCTCAAAAACGGATGATTGATTGGTTTCGTATCGGCCTTGTCTTTTCTCTCCCTCTCTCCCTCTCTCTCTCTATCTCTCTCTCCTTCTCTCTCTCTCTCTCTCTCTCTCTCTCTCTCTCTGTGTTTAGGACAGGCACACACCCACCCTCAAAGTCTATCTCAAATATGTATTGATTCTGCTCATTCAGTTGTAAGCGGAGTCGAAATGCTGTGCAAATCAATGCAGCGCGGCTGTGTGTGTGTGGAGGTTTTGATGTTTAATTAGATCGTTTAGTCGTGCCTGGTAAAACAGTCTGTGATTCGGCCAGCGTTTAATTGGGTCCTTCCCCTGACTGCTAGACATCTCTCAGGTATTCAAACCGCTCCGCAGGTCGCGCAGGGAGACGGCGTTACCCTGGTAACCAAGTGGGTGCTGCTGAAGGAGCCATGGCAAGAGTATTTATGTTCAAGGTTAACTTCCAATTATTCCTACTCATGTCTTGGTCTGCCTCGCAAAAGCTCGGTACCGCCTGCTTTGGCAAATGGAAAATAAGGGTACTCCAGAGGGACAAAATACAGGTGGATGATGAGGCCAGCCTTGTTTCCATATTACTGATAGTGCCTCGGATTCTTTAGTTAAAAAATGAAGTTTGATCCAGGAGGGACCACAATATTAATCACACACACACACACACACACACACACACACACACACACACACACACACACACACACACACACACACAAACTCCCACTCACACAACAGAGGTGCCAGATGTCCTCACACATGGATACAGACCTACCTGGGGATGTGTGCACACCAGATCACAAACAAACATACTGCTCTGCCCACACATTCACCAAAGCCACCCAGCCAACAGTTGAAAGCTCTGACCTTGACTTAATTTTGGTTGAGAGTGCTGTTAGTAATTGGAAAGGTGTTGAGGGTCAATAATGTAGCTGCCCCCTCACACGCACACACACACACACACACACACACACACACACACACACACACACACACACACACACACACACACACACAAACACACACGCGCGCACCTCTGGAGACAAGGACTTCATTTCACATTAATTAAGGCCCATACAGTCCTTTCCCTGAGCAAGCCTTTCTGAGTACTTACACACGAACAGATCCGCATGCTTACACATACACACACACAGCTACGGGGGGGAGTGACGTCGGATTGCGTGCGTGATTGACGTGCTGCCTAATGCGCTGCAGAGCAGTACAAGTGTTCTCCATCACTCGGATCGCCGTCTGCTTTAAATCGTTGCCCGCGAGACTAATTAAAGAAACACAAATGCCCGCTAACGCAGGCCTTCAGCTCCGGCTTCCACCTGGGCACTAGCCATGCGTGATGTATTGCCCTGGTATGATTAAACGGGCCTCTATGGCCTCTCTCTCTCACACACACATACACACACACACACACACACACTCAGACACACACACTCCACACATTTATTCATTGCGGAGGACTGACTCTTAGAGAAACTTGGCATTAGTTTGCCAGTGCTGCGCGAAAATAAATAGCCCTTCATGTAAAACCTGGACACTTAGAGTGTCGGATCATCTGTAATTTAGCATCAGTCCACGCTGAGCACAGTTGGGGGGTGCTGTTAAGTGTTTCTCGCGAGGGGGATCATCACCGTCATCAAATGTGGATTACATTTTGTGAAGTTCTTCTGTTATTTATTTCTGTGTTCTTATTATCGTTTTATATAGTAAAACAGTAGGTCATCATCCTGCTATGCCTATTTTGCAAACAATTCACTACCTACCCTTTTACGTGTGTTTGTGCGTCATGGTCGTTATATGAAATTGGCATGTTTGTGGCAGATTGCAGGTCAACACCTAAAATAGTTTTTTTTTTATGAAATTCATTGATTTATCCTTGCAGTAGCCTCTGAACGGCTAGATGACATCAGCACAACACAGAGCCGAACTCTACCCACTCACTTTGTCTCTTTCTTCCCCTCATAGTCTAGACTATCTTCGCTGCGGGATGCTGCTGTAGTCTCTTCAACCTCGGCCTACACCTACCCACCCCCACCACACTGTCGTCCACTTATTGTACCCCATTCTCTGTGAATTTTCCTGGAATGTAAATAATTGCCACCATCGACATAGTTCTCTGTTCCACTACTCTACTTACTCTTATAATAGCAACCTTACGAGCACACTGTACAATACTTGAATGCTCTTTCCCCACCTTATCCCCTATACATTTTGTATGTGTCATATACATACCATGTTATGTTTGTATGTATTGTGCACATTTACCACATGTATGCTAGCATGCTCATCCTGTTACGTGTTTCATCTCATCATGATTTCATCTGCCATGTTCCTGATTGTTACCCTTCCCCTTCTGCCACAAGTTCCCCCCCCCCCCTCCTATCCCTACCCGGCCGGCTTTAGGCAGATGGGCCCACCATTATGTGCCGCGGTTCTGCTTAAGGTGTATTCCTGATTGACAGGGAGTGTGTCCTTCCCCCATTGTGCTTGCTCAAAGTGGGTTCAGGCCCTGGGCTCTGTAAAGTGCCTTGAGATAATGTTACTGTTTTGGCGCTGTATAAATAAAATAAAATCTTCAATGTTTCAGAATCAAATCAAATATTTATTTCAGAGCAGTGGCGAAGCCAATATTAAACCTGTGTCTTTGCGCAATTTAGGCAATCGGAGATGACCGCCAAAATCAACAAAATAATAGCCAACAGCATCAGGGTGATTTAAGATGACCAGATCATCACACACTCTGTCTTTCTGCTCATGCCATGTGGCTCTCTTGCTCTCTTGCGCTCTCTCTCTCTCTCTCTCTCTCTCTCTCTCTCACACTCCCTCTTTCTGCTTATGGCAGTCACACCTGATGTACCTGTAGGTAATCCAATCTCACAGCAGCCACAGGCACAGGCCTCCTCTCCCAAAATTACTTTCCTGCCATCTTATTCGTCTCTTTCTCTCTCTCTCCATCTCTCTCACATTGAACAAAACTTCACTTCCCTGTCATTTCCATTCTGTGTTTTAGTTTTTTCCTTACAAAGCCATCTGGCTAAGCAAGAAGCTATATAATGCGATGGCGAAAGTAAAACTAACTAGCAAGCAAACTAGCTTGAGTGTTTTTACTTATTTTTTAAAATAACATCACCTACAACATGCCTTGAGGTTCAATTCAAATAAACAAACTGCGCTGTCCATGGTTCTGAAATAACCAATCTATCAGTGTTCATATGTCATACACTTACATTCGTTTCGTCACAGCATGGGAACGGCAGGGGAAGGGGACAGAACAGATTTTATCCATCTCTCAGAATGTCAGACCCATCAGCCAATAAAATTGCTCTGTTTCTATGAGGCGGGAGTAATCTATCAGGAACATCATCCACCAAAACCTCAGCTCGTCCTGCAGGCCTGTGCAGCCTCTCTCTCTAGGTTTGTTTATATAACGTGACGCTAATGCTATGCTAGCAACCTGTGAGCAGGGTATGTAGGCCTAGTTCACTTTCATAGGGACAGTCCCACTTGACCATAACAAAACTGCTGTTGACCAATAACCGATTCAGAAGATTCATCTCGTCTCCTAGTTTAAAAAAAGTCTTGTTTGGTCGTAGGCTGTTACTTTAGTTAAAAATAGGGTCGTTTATCTACTTCAAAATGACCTAATTAGCGAGGCGTAAGGGATGAGTTTCCTAGGTCCTTTTTGCCTCAAAATGTTTAGAAAGTCGGTATTTAAACGCTACAACGGTAAAATGTTCCTCCAGCGGTGTCGCCTATCTAACCCCCTAACTGTTTCTTAGTCCCACAGAAAGCCCCATTCAAAATGCATTCCACAGCCCATGGGAAATGAGACTGGATCAGATAACAAGCTCCAAATATTTTATGGTGGAAAACTTCAAAGAAGGCTTTTCATTACTGTCGTCTCTATGACACTTGTGTCTCTGCCAATGCTTTTGTTGTTTTGGCTATTTTTCTAAAGGGTACATAAAAAAACTTGGGGGGGGGGCAGGATGTAACTGAAAGGACAAAGCCCCCCTTGCCCCCTCGCTGTGCGGTGGGGTAACATCACACCAGTGCGGTGTCTCACCTTTGGGATGCTGCTGTGTGGGTTTTGCATTGCTGTAGGGGCAGGCAGTTGGGGTTGATGGATCAATTCAAACAGGGCTGAAGCCCTCCCACAACTCTCTGCTCCTCCACTGACACACCCACACACTCATCAGTTTCCCCTCTGGTGGTTTCATTTGTGTGGCCCTGCCAGCGACTGAGCCAGAATGGAGGAGCACTCAGGGAGCCGCTCCCCCCTCTGCCTCGATCTAATCCAGCAGGAGTTCCGCTTGAGGGGGTCCTCCTCACCGGGTAATTCTCCTCACAGATTGATTGCCAGGATTCCAGAGGGGTCCCACAGTAATTCCAGGGGCAGTGAAGGGTTGAGAGGGGTCTTCTATGTGGTGATGTCAGACAGGGATTGGCCCTTTGCAGATCGCTCGTCCACATTCTGTCGTAGATTCTGAAGTGCCTGGGAGAAATGCCTGTTAGCTGTAAAAATGTGTCTGAAAAAAGCTCATCCAACATGACGGTATTCTATAAATGTGTGTTGTGGACTTAAAACCATGTCTTACCCCAGACCCACCCCACCACACACACACATACACACCCCTCCCACACAAGCAGTGGAGGGGGAGTAAAGAAGGGTATCATCATCCAAATTGACTTGAAATATAAACACTCTTAAACTCATTCTGCCCTTCTGGTTTCCCCCCATCTTTTTCCTGGCATCTGCCAAATCCCATTTCATGCCCTACTTGGATCAGTTCATGGCGAAGGAGAGTGCGGAAGGGAAGGGAGCGCCTTAACTGTGCGGTAGCGCCCGTCCTGCCTCCATTTTGCCAAGGCTATGGACTCTTCGGATCCATCTGGGCTGGTCCACCTGTGCTGGTGGGATGCCACACATATCTACCTACACACACACACACACACATACACACACCTTTTTTAGAGATGAGGGTGCTGCGATATTCTCCCTCTGGCCTGGTCCACCTGCGATGGAGGACGCTCTGGGACACGGAGCCCCTATTAGGCTTGATGAAGCGCGTCCAACTAGCTGCCTGCCGCTGCTTAGTGCCAAATTGATAACTCCTTTCCTTCGCTCATCCGCCCCCCCCTGCACTAAGAGACGCGCGCACGCCAAGCAGCAGAAACCTAAGACAGCAGAACGAACAGGGAGAGGAGAGATGGAGGGAAGGAAGGATAGGAGAGAGGAGGGGGGGGGAGAGAGAGAGAGGGAGGGAGGGAGGGTGGGAGGAGAAGATGAGGATGATCTAGGGACCTGTGGGAAGACTGGCAGCTGGCCCTCCTCTTCTCTGCGTAGAGCAGGAGTGGTGGTGTGTGTATGTGGAAGGATCCAGAAACACATAGGGAGATGGGGTGGTGTGGTAGTATGTTTGGTGTGTGTGTGTGTGTGTGTAAAGTAAAGATCCGGAAACAACTGAGGGGATGTTGTGGTGAGGAGGGATTCAAGACCCAAGAGAGGTTATCACCTCAGAGCATTAGCATTATTTACATTTAACAGAAGCTTTTATCCAAAGCGGCTTATAGTACTAAGGCATCCATTTTAATGGTGTGTTTGCTGCCTGGGAGTCAAACCCATGACCTTGGTGTTCATTCCCATGCAACACATACAGAAGGTACCATAGAATCTCAGAATGATCTACAGTAGAACACATACAGAAGATACCATAGAATCTCAGAATGCTTTACAGTAGAGCACATACAGAAGGTACCATAGAATCTCAGAATGATCTATAGTAGAATACATACAGAAGGTACCACTGACCCAGAATGATTTACAGTAGAATTGCGGGCGTGTTTGTAGTTGGTGTCTGTGGAAGTGGAGTCCATGACCCCGGTCGTGACCTCTACAACAAGCCGAGGCCTGAAGCAGCAGAGATGGCAGTGGGTGTTGGAGGGGGCGTGCTGTCTACTTATGTCGAGGACAAGGGCAGGGGCGGGGTGCAGAGGGGGCTTTGCTGAAAGGAGGACTAGAAGAGATAACAGGGCTTGGTATGCAGGCACACACACACACACACATACACACACACACACACACACACACACACACACACACACACACCCACACCCAGAGCTGTGCTGCTGTAGGATGCTGGTGGGGCTCCAGGCTCTGGGCTGAGAGGCTGAAGCACGGGTCCTTCAGTGGAACCAAGGCAGAGATGCTGAGGGATTACTGGACCCAAAGTGTCAGTGGAAAATTGGATTTTTAGCGAAAGCACCATTAAAGCATGAAAGAGAGAGCGGCAGAGGAAAGAGGGAGATACAGAGGCAGAGAGAGAAGGAGAGAGATACAGAGGCAGAGAGAGAAGGAGAGAGATAGAGAGGGAGAAATAGAGAGGCAGAGAGAAAATGAGAGATGGCCAGGGAGGGAACGTGTGAGATTGGTGGTGGTGGGGGGTAGACTAAGAGTGTTAGTTTTGTGCAGCTGCTCATGAATTTTTCAGAATTCGAGATATGTGTTCAGAGAGAGAGAGAGAAAGAGAGAGGGATAGAGAAATAGAGGGGGGAGAGAGAGAGAGAGAGAGAGAGAGAGAGGACCTCTCCTCTGAGCTAATCCTCTGGATTCAGGATTTATTCGTTAGAAAGTGCCAGGGTGTGTCTGATTTTGTGTGTGTGTGTGTGATGCTGTGTGTGTGTGTGTGTGTGTGTGTGTGTGTGTGTGTGTGTGTATATGAGGTCTGTATGCATATTAAATGCCACAGTTTGTGAAGATGATGTACCAGTAAAGGGAGACAGAGTAAATGTTGATGGACTTGCAGCTCAATACGTGTCGGTACGTGTGTGTGCATACACAGCTGTGTCTGAATCCATCTTCACACACACACACACAGAGACAGACACACAAACACATGGACAAAGACACACACACACACACACACACACACACACATTCACAAAGCATGGCTCGGGCTTGGTTTGTTTTTCAGAGATATCTATGCCCTGCATATGGGATTCTGCGTCAAAGACAGATGTGTCTGGGTATGCAAACATGCATGCCAACGTCTGGATATGCATAGTGCTTTCCCCCATCTTTATCCCTGTGTGTGTGTGTGTGTGTGTGTGTGTGTGTGTGTCCACAGCTGTGTGTATGTGTGTTTACAGCTCTATGTGTGTGTGTGTGTGTGTGTCCACAGCTGTTGTGTGTGTGTGGCTGCGCACCATTGGCTCTTCTAAATCCGCTCCCCGTGTAAACTGACAGGCGGTGCTTATGGCAGTCACACCTGATGTACCTGTAGGTAATCCAATCTCACAGCAGCCACAGGCACAGGCCTCTTCTCCAAAATGACTTTCCTGACATCTTATTCGTCTCTTTCTCTCTCTCTCTATTTTTCTCTCTCCCTCCCTGCCTCTCCCATACACTTTCTCTTTTTTTCCCCTCTGTGTGCAGTCATTCAGTCTGTCAACCATGAATAAACAAATCCTTACAGCACCTGTCACACACAGTCCAGTCCAGCCACATTCCCTGACGTTACACGGATAACAACTCTCTTCTCCGTCTCTTTTGTTTTTCTCAGACTGTCATATTCTTTTCTTCTCCGCCTCCGGCATTTTTCATTCTTTTCTAATTCCTCACATCTCTGTATCGTTTCAGCATCGCGTCAGACCATCAGCCTGAGTGGATACGTGTGCGAAAATATTTGTAAAGGAAATGTGTGAATATCAAAACAGTCTGTTTCTGAATGAAACTAATTGTTCTCTTTCTTTCCCTCTTTCTCTTCTCTTTTTTCTTTTCTTCTTCTGTCTGTTTCTCCTGTAGGGAGTAAGCTGCGAGTCCTCAAGACCAACCAGAGCCTGCAGGTGCTGGAGGATGGCCGCGTGCGTCTCAACTGCTCCATGGCGTCCCAGACCAGCCCGGACTCCCAGTACACTGTGCAGTGGTACGCGCGGCGGGCCCGCACCGAGACGGAGCCGCCGCCAGCGCTGGCCCTCGAGTCCGGCGTCGGGGCGGTGGCGGGCGCCGATCCGGACGAGCTGCTCCTGAGCATCGAGCGCACGGGCGCCTTTGAGTACGGCGCCTACGCCGAGGAGGAGCGCCTGCGCAGCCGGCTGCAGGCCGAGCGCCGTCTCCGCGGCAACACAGCCTGACGCTGCACCGCGCCGAGACCAGCGACTCGGCCACCTACTACTGCCTGGTGGAGGAGTGGCTGACCGACCCGGACGGCGCCTGGTACCGCCTGGCCCGCGAGGCGTCCGGCTTCACTCACGTGCTCGTGAAGAGGCCCGGTAAGACGTGGAGAATGTGAAAGATTATGCAGACTGTGTGTGTGTGTGTGAGAGAGAGGATGAGAATGAAGTTAGTGGTGTGTGATAAGACTGAAAGTGGAGACATTTTATACGGAGGGCACTGATGGTTTTAAGGGCCACACAGAAGAACCAAATTGTTATTAGTTAGTATAAATAAATAACCTGTAGCAAGAAGATGTAGCAAATGTAACCATTTACAAGGCCGTGTGAAAGCCAAATTGAGAGGCGATAAACATTGATCCCTTGACCATTTCGCTTCTTGCCATCCAAACAGCTTTATATGCCACCACTGAAGGAGGCAGTGCAGTGTTTTGTATTTGCCTTGGGGCCAAAGCACATGGCCTTGGGGCCTAGGTTATACATTCAACTGTGAGAGAGTGATCGGTTGTCTCTTGAGACCGTGTCTCTCCGGCTGCTCTAGGGAAGCTGTGCTCAGGTTTACCCCCTTAAATATTAGCACAGGAAGTGTAGCATAATGTAGCATAAGTTAATTACAGCATGTTATTCTTTCGTGTCTTAAAATAGGACCCGGAGCCATGTAAAGCAGACATGCCTTCCTATTATATGTTCAGTGTGCGCTGCCTATGTGGTCCCCCTGTGCCTGGCCTCTGGCCCTCATGAATCCCCCCAGACTGCCTTGGCACTGTGGCCTGTGAAGACAGTATATAGATATACAGTACCAGTCAAAAGTTTGGACACACCTTCTCATTTTTGGAGAAGTTTTTTCTTTACTTTTATTATTTTCTACATGGTAGATAACACTTTTTTTGTTTAGTACATCATTCCATATGTGTTCCTTCGTAGTTTAAATGTATTCAGTATTAATCTACAATGTAGAAAATAATAAAAGTAAAGAAAACACTTCTCCCAAAAATGAAAGGTGTGTCCAAACTTTTGACTGGTACTGTATATTATAATAGGTACTCAGACCCACAGTGTATGATACGTCTATAGTATGCAGGACTATGCACCATACCAAAGTACTATACACGATATGTGCGTGTAGACAAAACATGATGTCTGCTCATCAGTACACAAACCCTTGCTTGTCAGCGCAGGAATCCAACACACACACACACACACACACACACACACACACAGAGCATCTGCACGGATGAGCTTAGCCGTGTTGCCCCATGTATTTCCACAGGGGTAATGTAGTGTAATTTACAGTATGGCTGTTACCCCGGGGTGTGAGTGTTGGCCCTGGTCCAGGGAGGGCTGTGGAGCGGAGCGGAGAGGAGCGGAGGTCTCTGGGGGTTTGTGTCTGAGCCGAGGCTGAGACAGGCAGCTGTGTCAGCACTGTTCACCCCCTTAGGGCTCCCAGCAGGGCCAGCCCTCGGCTCATCACTCATGAGAGAGAGTGTGTGTGTGTGTCTGTGTGTGTGTGTGTGTGTGTGTGTGTGTTTCTCAGTGACTGTGTCTGTGTGTGTGTTTGAAAGAGAGCGAGATTTGAGTTTGAGTGTGAGAGTTATATGTGTATGAGAGAGTGGCCGATATGTTAGGGAGAGACAGGTTGTAGAGGTTGTGTCAATTTGTGTAGAAAGTTCATAAATGTGTGTAGTACTGCTGGTTATTGTTATGTTATTGCTGCTAATTGTGGTGCTACAACTCCAGACTCCTGCAGCTAGCGCTGGTATACTCACAGCTGGTGCTAATGTGGCTACCGTGATTAGCATGGCTAGTTTTGAGACTGGGCTTGTGACTGCGGTTCTGTGCTTAGCGACTCCTGCTGCCACTTTTCCCGCTCTGTTGCCCACACATGGTGCAGTGACCCCCTAAACCCCCCCAACGACGGGCTGTGACCACCCAGCCATATCCCATAACCCCCTCCTGGCTCTCCTTGTGAGGGCCTCGTCTCGCTCTGATGACCCTAATCACACGTCCACCTGCCCCATGGCCTGGCTCAGGTGCCCATGCGGGGCTTGTGAGGACACATGGCAACAGGAAGGCCAGGCCTGGGGCCAAGGCAACTGGGCTCCCTCCATCGATCCTGGCTCCAGTCCTGCCTCACCCTCGGCCTGTGTTTGTGTCGCCTGCTCTCCTCCCCGCCTCTGCTCACCAGACTGTCTGTGCCTTTGAGTCTCTCTGGCCTTTTCCTAGATGCTCCCCCTTGTGATCTTTATCTGACTGGGTTGGTTGTGTGTTGTCTTTCTCATTCTCTTCATCTCTCTCTATCTGTCCCTTTCTCTACCCCTCTCTCTCTCTCTCTCTCTCTCTACCCATCTTTCTCTCTTTCTCTACCCCTCTCTCTCTTCATCTCTCTCTCTCTACCCCCCCCCTCTCTCTCTCTCTACCTCTCTCTCTCTTTCACTACCTCTCGCTCTCTCTCTCTCTACCTTTCACTCTCTCTCTTTTTCTACCTCGCTCTCTCTACCTCTCTCACTCTCTCTCACTCTCTACCTCTCTTTCTCTCTCTCTACCACTCTCTCTACCTCTCTCAATTCAATTCAATTCAATTCAAAGAAGCTTTATTAGCATGAATGTTTTCAACACTATTGCCAAAGCTGATTCAATACATACATAATACATACATATTACATACACATACAGAAGGACAAATATAATGAACAGAGTTGATTAAAAATAAATAAATAATAAACAATAAACATAACAATAAACAATAAACATACAGTTAGTTTGGCATTCTGTGGCCTTAATGGCTGTCCCTCAGGTTATGGCAGGCTGCCACATATCCGGCAGCTAGATTGGCTAAATCCCTGTCTTCCCCAAGTATGTATGGCAATTTTGCCTCTCTACCTCTCTCTACCTCTATCTCTCTCTCTACCTCTCTCTCTCTCTACCTCTCTCTCTCTCTACCTCTCACAGCATTGTTTTCTTTGTCTCCACTCTTGTTTTCTTCTTGTTTTACTCTTCCCCTCTCTGATTCTCTTCCCCAGCTTTCATGTGTCTTCTCCCTTCATCCCTCCCTCTCTGCCTCCCTCTCTCTCTTCCTCTCTCTCTCCCTTCATCTCTCCCTCTCTGCCTCCCTCTCTCTTTCTCCTTCCCTCCTTTTCCTCTGACAGCGGTCTTCACAGCCAGCGTTTCTTCCCCAACATTTGCCCAAAAACAAACAGGTTATCACCTCTCTGATGTCCCACAGACCAATCTGTTGGGCCGTATGTCCTGGGGGCCATTAAGATGCAGGGTGAACCCGGCGGGTGGCCGTGGCATCTGCCTGACCAAAATGTTTGAAGGTCAGAGAAGGTGTTTTGGCAGAGTTTAGCCCTCGCTCATCTTTTATTTAACACAGAGTGGACTCTGCAGCCGCAAGACTTTTCTGTTGGCTGTGCTGAAACAAGCGTGCGCGCGCACACAAACACACACACACACACACTCTTACACACACACACTCTTACATACACAATTTCACACACACACACACACATACATACATACTCACATGCACACACACACACGCACACATACACACCAGCTGTTTGATATTCTGAGAGAGTTCTGAGCCCTGAAAACCCCACTTTTGCTGCAGTTCCTAACAGTTACATCACTGCACAGTATTTTCCCCCAGTATCTCCA